>NC_056748.1:65393679-65501179 GCF_019279795.1 Protopterus annectens | reverse complement strand
TCTTAAACCTGTCCTTTCCTTTGTGTTTTTTTTTTTCTTAAATGTCTTTTAAATGCTTTATTATGCTGACTTGTCCATGATACAAGACTCCTTGGCATGCAAAATGTATTTGGAGAAGTTTTACTTAACCTGAGAGAGACTCCTGTACTTAATATGTGCTTTAATACTGTCAAGAAGAAGATAAATACGGGAATGTTAAAAAGCAATTCTTTCTCAGAAAGGGCAGTGATCACATAGTGTGTACCACAATGAAAGATACTCCCGAAAGATAATGGGGAGACCTTAATGGCCCTTTAATTAACATGTATTGAACACATATGGGATTAAAGCATTTGCCAGAGGGCTTGGTGCATAGGTACAAATGTTACTTTTTGGAGAACAGTACTGTTATATTTTACTACTCAGGCTATACTTTTTTCACAACAGTGTTTAAAAAGCTGCTACAAAGAACCAATAGGAAGCTTAAGCTGTATTTCCATAGGCATACTCAAGAAGAGTTCGCATGACATCATTATATAAAATATAATAAACAGCTTATAAATGACAGTACATCTTTGTGCAATCCTTTTATTGTAAAACTAGCTTCTGGCACCTCAGCTAAACTCTCCAAGGAGTTAAAAGAGCAAACAGTAGACACGTGTAACCCCAGTATAAAATCATCAAGAAATATTTGCAGTTAAGCTCTCAATTCAAACTTCTGGGCTTTAATGTATTATACTGCAAAATAAAACTAATTTCATTACAAAGCAGTCTGTCTGGTACATTACAGCCATCACTGACTTACAAAGTAAGTTTTTCTGGCATAGTGCTTGTAATAATTTAGCATTGATATTATGTCTGTCATTGAAAGGCACTGCCACAGGGTTTCTCTTTTATTTTCAACTAAATCCCTCTGGTGTGCCTCCAACTTCACTTTAGACTAACTAGTAACTTGTCTGATATAAGTAAGGTTGCAGGGACACCTGAGGGCATATGGAGTATTTTCAGCATTACAAGTAAAACAAAAAAAATGCTTAACTTTTTATTTAGTGCAATTGACTTTATCAAAAATAACCACCACCTTACTACAGACTGAACGGTTAACGTGCTGTACGTATCCCTGTGTAAACATTTTTATACATGCTAGAGTGTTAAAAATAAAAAAATAAACACAAAAACTGTAACAAGTAATCACACAACCCCCCTCCCCCCCCCGAGGAATACGAAACAATAAGGTCTCTTGTTGGGTGTACTAGCACATAATCAAACAAATTAATATTTATTCTCTTAAAAAAGTTCCAGAAGGCCTTCATTTCACTTATTGTAGAATACAGTTTAGTCTGAGGTTTGGTGACCTTTGCCTTTGTTGCACTGGGGGCTGGAAGATCTCTGCATGCTTGAAGGGTTGTTGTTGGGGAACTTTCCTGGTTGGGCGGTGATTAACCAAACTGAATAGTGCTCTAACTACATTACTGTGGGCGTAAGCAGTCCTGAGAGTGTATACTCATCCACATAACACAGCTTTGCTTTAAAGCTATAGCATGATGTAGTCTGTGGAACATGTCACGCTAATCTATGAAACATGGCTGCCTATTAATCCACATAGTATGACTTCAGTGCAGTCCACTTAGTACAGCAACAGCCTAGTCTGTGTAGTAGGGCTACACTGTAATGACTACTGCAGGACTTCGGTCTGATTCTGGTAGCACAGCTAATCCAAGAGAGGGGCAAGATAGGTGGAGGGATCATTAGGAAGTTGTTTTGGTTTGTTTTTTTTATTTTTCATGGATGTAGTTTTGGATGCAAGGAATAGTCTTTTAAGCAAGGTTCTGTTACCAGAACCAGTGTTGTAATTCAATAATTCATGTGACAGACTTCATACATACATACTACAAGCTATGCAGGTTACAGGGTGAAATAAAATATTGCTAACAAAAAATGATTTTTGTTTGCCAAGCTGGAAAACTGGCATATTTGGTGGGTAACACAGTCCTAATCTGTCAACCCTGACTGCATTTCTAACTTACATAACAGAATAAAGTTAATTTTCTTGGTTTACTGGAGCACCAAGATAGAATGGATTGATTAGAGACAGAGTCGACTTAAAAAAAATTGCTGGGTTTCACAGTACAAATTGTTTTTACAATGCTTTATCTGAAATCCAAATTTCCCCTCCACATTGTGCCATGACTCACACTAGGAAAATGTTCCCAATGTTCCTTGCTGGCTCTAGAAAGATTGGGCCAGGCATGGTAGAATTGAGAAGGGGTGGGTCACGTCTGGTGGAGGTGGTCTTTTGGTACTGAAGTTCTGAAACTTTTAAATTGTAACTGTACCTATTCGGTAAATCACAGCTGTACTTAAATGTAAAGGAATGTGCGCTGAATGTATACATTGGAAGTGAAATAATACAGAATACAAATTATTGTAATTTGTAATATGGTAACATTGCTGAATCATTAAAACAGCACTGCGGAGTATGTATATTTAAAGAACTGCTTCACATATAAACTGTTTTGCTCCTGTAAAAACTTCCTTATGCACTTAGATGCCAGCAACACTGAAACTGCAGAACTGAAGCCAAATTCAAAATAAATTCACTTCCGGACAGTGTAACACTAAACTTTGATGCAGCGCTTCATTTTCACACCTGGCCTCCAAACTAAAAACATTGTGGTTTGGCTTTATTTGAAGATTATTTCAAGTTCTTCCTCTGCCTCCTGAATTGTAAACCAAAAATCCTTTCCAAACTTGTGATATTTAAACATCACTGAATACCTAGTCTTCTGGCCTGGTTTTCTACAGTTTTTCCTGTAAAAGACTTAATTTTGATGTTAGTATTCTACTAATACTATTAGTCCAGCAAAGGTCATGCTTTGGGTCTACTTTGCATTGTTCAAGTATATTGTCTTCATTTACACTTTAATCAGCACCTGTGGTGGATTTTTTTGTTTTCTTTTTCACAGATATATCATATAATTCCTCTCCATCCATCCACTCATCCATCCATTTTCTAATAGCTTGTTTTTTTCCCTTTCAGAAGGTCACAGAGACTCCAAAGTATATCCTAGCAGCCAATGGATGTATGCCATTTAAACCTTTCTGGACAAGATGATATTCTGTCACTGTTATGCAACATGCACATTATTACTGACAGAGCATACATACCCATATGGGCAGTTTACAGACATATCTCTGGGAAGACTGATGAAAACAGATCACCAGAGCACACAAAGAAACCCACATGGCGGCAGAGAGGACATGCAGACTTCACAAAGAAGGCTCTGCAACAGAGAATCAGACCAAAGGTCCTGTTGCTGTGAGGCAGCAGTCCTGCTTAACAGTGTCAAAAATGAAAACGGTGCAACTAAAAACATGCAGGTAACACTGATCAGCACAATGGCAGAATACATTTCATTTTAGAGTTATTGCCAAAAGAGAAAGTATCTTTGACATTCCTAAGCTGCTGTTTAGCTTTGCTGAATCTAAACTTGGATGACACATATTGCTTTCTGTCTTTGAACACTTTTATTAAATTATCACTGAAGACATTAACAAACATACATTAACAGAAAAAATATATTAACCTTTTTTTCCATTTAGACTCCTTATACATCACATATTTTCTCATCCTTTGCAACTACCATCACTCTAACATCACATAAACTGCCAAATTCCTGCTTTTCCCTAAACTTCTCTCCTCCTGATGAACATTATTTTGCATGTATTCTTCCTACTATTTCCATTTATTTCTATGTAATTTGCTTTTCTAAAGATCCCTCTTCCAGTTCTTTTATCTTTTTTATAGCGTACATTACTTCAAATACAGTAAGGGGAGACTTTGATTTCCATTTTCCACTATCTACTTTTTGTTAGTTACACCCATATGTTCAACTAATATTTCTGACAGAGTACTCTGTAGGGAATTTTTAAAATCTGAAAACTCAGTGTACACTGCTGAAACATATGTTCATGTTTACCTCTTTCTTCCTTATCATACATCCAACATTTACTATATACATGAAAAATTCTTTGGAGTCTGCTTGGGGTAAGCAAAGATGTAAACCTTCTGGCCTTTTTTTTTTTTTTTTTTTTTTTTGCATAGTTGGGAGCCATACATATGCGTCCCATTGTTCCCTTTTAAATTGCTTCTCCACTCTGTCTTCCCCATCTTTTCTAACCTCCTCTAATTGATTCTTATAGGTGTCGTGCAATGTTTTATATGCCCTATGAATTGTCCCATTTAAACAACAACTTTTGTTCTAGATTCAGCTAAAACTCAACCAAAATAGGTCTGTCTCTTAAGATTCCCCTATCTCTTTCTCTTTGCTTGTACTGTGATATCAATCACTGGTAAGGAAGGCAGTCTCTAGCCTGCAGTTCAAACATCTTTGCCTCAACCCACTCCTATTACTTTTCCATATGTAGTTATTTGCTCCCAATTCCTTGGTTCATTTGCCGGTTTTCTTCAATGAATTCCATCCACTTCTTGTCTATTTCCTGTACCCCTACTTGCAGTCATCCCTATTGACACATCTCCTTTCTCCATTCTTGTGTTGGCTTACTTCTTAGAATACTTTCTGCTTCTTTATGAATATAAAATTATGTATGTTTGTTATTCTTCTCCTTGAGGCTCTGCATCCAAAATGTCCCCCTCTGTTTATTTCTTGAACACTCCTCCTGCTTCATTACCATCCCTTTCCATCATGAATTATAACCTTCTGCTTGTGTTATGCATATGAGCCTTCACTGTGTAGCCCAAAAATATCCTTTCAAATCAGGTAATCCTAAATCACCTTGTTCTATTGGAAGGATCGACTTATCCCACTTAACTCTTACCTTCTTTCCCTCCCAGATAAATTCCTTCAGTCATTTTTAATTACTGTCCACAACTTTTCCTGTTGATAAAAATATGTGTGACCCATACATAGAGGTACTAAAAGCATTTTCACTGCTTATATCTTACTATCAATATAAACAAGAGCTTCCAGTTTCTCAAATTTTGTATTATCTTTTGTTTAGTCTCTTCCTACATATCCTTAGCTGCCATAACAGAAGCCTTTTTAATCCATGCTTCTAAATACTTCATCTTATCATGCCCCCTTAAATATGGGTATTCCTGAACCAGTTTGTGTGTGGGTACATAATTTACATCTATAGCTTTTGTTTTATTTATATATTCATTAATTTTATGTCCTGAAAAGACTTGAAACTGTTTCAGTATATTCCTTTTCTGAATTTATCCATTACAAAATAATATCATCTACAAATAAAGCCAATTTTTCTTGATTAACATACCAACTATATCCATGCATTTATGAGTCTCTTGTTTCTTTGCCAATGGCTTGAAATATAAAGCAAATAACAAAGGGGAAAGAGGACTCCCCTACCTGGTTCCTCTGTTTAAAACAACTTATCAAAAAGGAACCTCTACTCTTTAATTCTTGCCTCAGATACTTCACATATCCTCCTAATTTACCTTATTATTGTATCCTGGAATGTTTGTTGTCAAATGTTGCCTCCCCTCCACAAAACTTCATTGATCAATATCTATCAGCTAGTAAAGACATAAACGCTTTGTAATCGTGGTTTAAAATTGAAATGGGCCTAAAAGAACCTGGTTCTCATGGCTCTTTACTGTCATTAGGTAATACAGTCACCTCAATTTTCTTTCACGATGTTGATGCTTCCCCTTCTTTTAAAATACTGTTAAAAACTTCCAGGTCTTTATCATTTTTCCCTCCTAACGTCTAAACTTCCACAGGAATGCCATCTGTTCCAGCAGACTTTTTGTAGCCTCATCTACTTCTAACCTTGGAATAATTAAGTGTTCTATAGTTATTTCCATTTCTACTCTTCCTTGATTTCTACATTTCTCTCTTCTTTACACATTTTCATAAAATTAACAAAATATATTTAAAATCTTTATATGATCTGTAGTTATTTTTTTTCTTTTTGTAGCCTCCCTAAATTTGGTGACAACCCTTTCTACTTTCCTTTGCCTAAGTCATTGTACTAAAAGTTTTCATGATCTGGAATTATTATCAAAATAGTTGGATAATAGCAGACTTTGTAAACTCATGCATATCTTGTAGATACTCCCTTATCTGTTTAGCAGTTTGTATCTGCATGCACCTTTTCTTGTTGTGTAAAAATCCCCTCATTCTGCAATATAATTTTACCTTTGTTAGCCCCTAAGTAATGTCTATTACTTTTTAACCATATCCCTTTGTCTTTTATTTTTGTCCTATTTTTAAAATTAATTTTCATTTTATCCCACTCACTTCACTAGCTATAAGTTCTGAAGATATTTCTATCTTTCCTAATAATGTTCAAATAATTTCCCCTATGCATTCCTTAAATTCTTGACAGGTAGGTGTCTCATTTTTTACTTCACTACTCTGCATTTTTATCTTAGTTTTTATCAGTGCATGATAGCACATATTCTTGAAAAAAATAATTTCTGTATACTCTAGCCCAGTTTTTATACCTAATAGAACAATATGTAAATTTTGTCCAAAAATGTAAATTATGTCTGAGTTCCTACTGCTAAATTCACATATACCGTATTAAATATTTACAAATTTTCTTCAGAAGTCTACCTCTTTTGTTATATTTTCCCTTCTAGGTCCCCCTGATGCATCCTCTCTATTGCAAATCAAGTTCCAGTCCCCATCTATAGTAATATTTCCTGCTGAAAGCTAATTATTTCTCCTAAAATTTTCTTAAGCTCCATAATAGCAATTTTTGGTGGAATATAATTACATGCCAGTGTAATCCTCTTCCCTTGCCAATAGTCCCTTATTATTGCAAATTTACCATTGTTGTCTTTTTTCTCTTCTATCACTGTTGGAACCCCTCTAACAATGAGTATAATTGCCCCCCTTTTCTTTTATCCCTGAGCTTTTTTGATTTTTATGGACTTTTGTGGACTTGAATTTTGTTTCATGGAATGAACATTACTATTATGCAACGTCTCTTTGCATAGGTCTGCTCCCATACTTTGTTTTTATTTTTACAAGTTTTACCACGGAGATTGGTTTGGGAGTATTTACTTTTTGGTGGTTCCTGTTGCTTATCGTTTTTCACATCTTAAATATTACACTGTTCTATTAAATGCATTAAAGTATTAAGGCTGCTAGGAAGGCTGCTATCTCTTATTCACTTCCCATAATTTCAAATGTTATATTTCACTGAACTGCTTGCCATTGTATCTTTAAATGTTGCATTTCCCCTAACAAAGAATGCTTAGAACTCGCAATATTAATTGTTTGCACCTGCAGACAACTCATCCCCATGTAAAAGTAGTCAGCAATGAATCTTTGTAAATGTCACTCAGAACAGAATGTACAACTGCTTCAGCTGCAGATTTCATGACTCCCACTGAATATTTGCTAATGAAAAAAAAACAAGCTAATATATTTTCAGATGTGAAAAACTTAGCATTTTTCTTGGCTTAAATAATTTTGTCTTATTTTTCAAGCCTACTTGCTTACAAAAAATATTTATTTATAGCTGAAACCAAGGGAATTAATCTCTACCTTCACCACTGTAAAAATAAAAGAAAAATATGTTAATTCTGTATATAATATAATCAGTGCACCTTTACACCCCACCCCAGCAGCCCAAGATCACATCATATTAACATTAAAACTTGCTTTTGTCCTGCCTTTTTTCTCTTTTTATACTGTAAAGCTTATATTACTTGCAACTAAAAAAGTACTTGTTTACTTTAATATCTTTAACATATATAACAGTCACAGAAAATACTCCGCTCACATTTAGAATATCTCTGACTACACACTATGCAAAACTACTTTACTATACGTAACATGCAGTTTCTATCACAAAATACTTTATACAGATACTAATAAGACCCAAAAATGTTTTGCTTACAGCTACTTTTTTCACCTTTTGGTGTCCTTCTAAACATTGTTTGTTTGTCTTTCGGCTTTTCCCGGTTAGGGGTCGCCACAGCGGAACTCCGGTCCGCTAATGATAGGCAGTAGATTTTCACGAATGCCGAGGTGCCAGCTCGACTTTCAACCAAGGCTCGCCCATTTATGCATGTCTTTCGAACGCCCACCCAACCACGGGGAGGACATGCAGACTCCACACAGAAGGCATTCCCCGCACTCCAGCCGAGAATCGAACGGGAGAACATCTTGCTGTGAGACAACAACGCTACCACTGCACCACAGCGGTATTAATGATGTAAAATGGAGTATATGCTTTACACTCCACCAAGTTTAACAAAGTCAACAAAAGTCCTGTCTTTCTCAAACACGTTTTCTTGTAAAGCCATATATCATACGTGATTGATACTTTATAGTCTCCCATTTATTCACTAATTTTAGTGTTGCTGGTGTTGTTCCATCTACCAACAGCAGACTCTGGTTCAAGGCCAAGGTACTCTTGATTCTTCTAGTCAACTCCTGTGATTTTTTTTCTGTCTCTCAAGCATTTTCCTTTAGAACATTGGAAAGGGTTTTACTGACAAAGTCTGTCTGTGAGATTTATTGTCAGAATAATGAGAGGCTGAGCCCCCCCCCTTCTGTTTGCTATCTCACTTTTTGTTGGATAAACTTTCTTTTTCTCCTTAGCCTTTTCTCCATTCAAAAATGTCTTTGATTATCCAGGGAAAAAATATTCTGAAGACAACTGTATACAGCAGCTTGAAATTCACACTTTCCTCTCAACATTCTGTGATTGCTGGAATACATTTGCTTCTCTTCTGCCTGGTGTACAGTGAATAAAACACTCTGCTGTCTCCAGTTTTTAATAACTTTCCTTTCTGTCTCAGTTTTGTCATGTTTAACTCTTTCTGCTGGTATGATTGCATCTTTTTTAATAAAATAGATCTTGGCTGCTTTCTTGTGGCCAGGTGTGGAGTATGCATTCAAAGTGCCCTCTCAGTTAACAAATTCTGCCGTGGAATACCAATCCATTTGTTTATTTGTGCTTTCATAAAATTAATATGGTCTCTTCTTTCCAGTTTCTGTGGTATAACAGAAAATCTCAGGTTCCCTCTGCATGCTGTGTCATCTAAGTCTACCATATTTGAAACGGCTCTTCTTGAGAAGTTTCCCTTTTCTTCACTTCATCTTCTGATTCTTGCAGTTTTATGACTTCATCTGAGTAATGAGATAACTCTTCTTATATTTTCCCACCTGTTGTTATTTGAGTTTATTATACTAATTCAATGTTTAATTTATTTTAATCACCTCTGAGTACATTTCCTACGTTTCATTTATTTGTTCATCTAAATTACTGGAAGCCGTCTCTTGTACTAAGGCTGATGGTTGCACTGGCTTTTGCTGAGCAGCTGCAGGATTCTTCCCAGCCAGTGTTTTCTGTTCACCATTTTTGGTTGATTTTCATTCAAGTTATCTAAATGACTTCTTTGCTGGCATTCAGGTAGTATGCTTACTAGCCAGTAACTAAATTTTACTGAAGCTGACAATATCACTGGCTGTTATTTCTAAGTTTATTTTCTCACACTTAAATAGCTGAAATTAAGGTGTTGATCAGTGTGCAGCCATCTTGAAACCCAATGCATACTGTTTTGACATTACAAGCTTGACTACTAAGGGGTTAGGATGCAGGAGTATACAGCAATGGGCAGCCATGTTTCTCATCAAAAATTTGCTGTAGGCGTAAGGGCTCAGTGGGAGCTGTGTTGCATAGATCAAATGACAGGTGAGAGTTTGCCCATCACAGTAGAAGATGCAAAATGCTGTGCTAAGTAATGCAAAAGTTAGTGAGGTTAAGTTAGTATCATAAAAGTGAGCGAGATGGCTGACAGTTTTGAACAAGTGTTATAGGCAGAGATCTATAAGAAATGTTCAACCTGATCCAAACAAACATTTGTGGCATCGAAATTAGTGTGGTTGTTCATGTTTGGTGGTTAATTTTGCTATCTAAAATGCAACAGATTTAAGGACTTGCAGAAAGGGTCGACTTTGTAATGTCAGTACCTATATAGCAGACTTTCTGTAGAATCTTTTCTTAATGCAGTTACTGGAGTCTACATCAATAAAGAGGGAGTAGGAAATGACAGAGTTGTGCAGCTAGCTACTTGTAAACTACCTTGCCACGTGGTCTGTGGCAGTGCCACTAAAGGAAGGCTGCAGTGGTATCTGTGGTCTGCAGCTGTTTGGTGGGGTAATGAAGAAAACAGATGACAAGAGCTGCACATGCTATGTCATTTGTAAAACAGCAATGTAACTGTAATTGTAATAACAGTCTTACTCACTGCACCTCTTTGTTCTCTGCACTTACCCCCTGAGGCTCCATATTTCTCACCTCCAGTTACACTAATCCCCCTACTTTTCAACTCTGTTGTGCTCAGTAAATGATAGACTAGGGATTATCCATCCTGCAAATGTTTATTCTTTGTACACCTGTCTGCATGTTAATCTTAGTCCCCTTACAATTCTTATTTGAAAAAGTATGGCACTACTGACCCCCATGAGGCCCTCAGCAGGTAGCATTCTTTTCTGAAATTACAACAGGAATCTCATACTTGGCTTTGCATCACTGCTCTGTTGTATCCTTAGTTTCTCTGTATGCTCATTGTGTTTCCTTGATATATCCTACACTGCACATCTGACCTGTTAGTCACTGTTGAAGACATCTTTTCCTCAATTCATGGTCTACTGTGATTTTCATCGTCAGCAGACTGAAGTATGTCGGTAAATCTTGTGGTCACCACAGTTATCTAAGGATGTGTTTCTGATTGTTTCCTGACTCACACCGTTGTGTGTTTTTACTACTCATTATCTGATTGATTGTTTCCTGACTCACACCGTCGTGTGTTTTTACTACTCATTATCTGATTGTTTCCTGACTCACATCGTTGTGTGTTTTTACTACTCATTATCTGATTGTTTCCTGACTCACACCGTCGTGTGTTTTTACTACTCATTATCTGATTGTTTCCTGACTCACACCGTCGTGTGTTTTTACTACTCATTATCTGATTGTTTCCTGACTCACACCGTCGTGTGTTTTTACTACTCATTATCTGATTGTTTCCTGACTCACACCGTCGTGTGTTTTTACTACTCATTATCTGATTGTTTCCTGACTCACACCGTCGTGTGTTTTACTACTCATTATCTGATTGTTTCCTGACTCACACCGTCGTGTGTTTTTACTACTCATTATCTGATTGTTTCCTGACTCACACCGTCGTGTGTTTTTACTACTCATTATCTGATTGTTTCCTGACTCACACCGTCGTGTGTTTTTACTACTCATTATCTGATTGTTTCCTGACTCACACCGTCGTGTGTTTTTACTACTCATTATCTGATTGTTTCCTGACTCACACCGTCGTGTGTTTTACTACTCATTATCTGATTGTTTCCTGACTCACACCGTCGTGTGTTTTACTACTCATTATCTGATTGTTTCCTGACTCACACCGTCGTGTGTTTTTACTACTCATTATCTGATTGTTTCCTGACTCACACCGTCGTGTGTTTTTACTACTCATTATCTGATTGTTTCCTGACTCACACCGTCGTGTGTTTTTACTACTCATTATCTGATTGTTTCCTGACTCACACCGTCGTGTGTTTTTACTACTCATCATTTTCATTCCTGACTCTTCAGTCCATGCAAGAAGCTCAATCTAGAAATGTTTGTAGCACTTATTTATTATTAAATGTTGATGCGATACACTTACACCTGTAGTTGTTTTTATTTTTTTAACATAACCTATTTGTTTTCTATAACGTTTACTTTTGTATTTAGACTATGTAGGGGTCTGTTTAACTGTAAGTGTGGAAAAAAATGCTATGTTAAAAGGATATGCCTAAATCTGATGCTGTTGCTATTAGCATTGACTTCGTTATTACAACAGCTTAACTTGTTTGTGCATTTGCTTAAACGGTACCGTATACTCACCCAATTTTGTGTTTCATTTTACATGGGAAATCTTTTGTTCATGGATCTCATCTAGAAAGTTTGTTTGTACAGTAAGACAATCACTGTTGTAACAGAGCACTGAATTGATGAGCAGTGTTGCACAACTAACTGTGCATCAGTTGACTGACTTAGGCTCACACCACCATGGTCATCTAGTCACATGTCCGTTCAGCCTGTCCATTCTACTGCACCTCTGGCATCAGAAGATACTAGAAGGGAGATGTGAGGTTCTGGATGTCAACTTATGGGAGGTCAGGATAGAGTTTTAATGCTCCGAACAGCTCTCTCTCTTTTGGCCAGCAGGCATGTTACAGAGCCCAGGTGTGCTGCTGCAAGTCCATTTTCCACAGTCTTTGGATTAAGACAGTTTTTGTGAAAGAATAATTTTTCATATGTATATTTAAGTTAAAAAAAGAACAATAAAGAGGCACTTTCCTCTCAGTTTGCTCTTGTGTTTATTTCCTCTCAAGATGGCATGAAGCTCTGTGACCCCCAAAATGTCACAGCCATCCCTACAGCTTGTTTAAAACTCCCAAATTATACTTTCAGGTATGTATTTAAACTCCTACCTGTGTCTCCCATTCATTGTCTAACTAACACATTGTCCTATGCATTTTTTTCTTCTGTAAAACTGTCTGCCCCTTTCCCATTTTGTCTTGATTATGTTAACAGAGAAAGCTCACTAGCCACAAAAGTGCCCCTTTTCAGGGGCAATCCTAGCACGCTGTTTGTTAAGTGGCTTGATCAGAGTCATTCAATTTGCAGGTAGGGTTTCTTGAAATCAAACACAGGACTATAGGTTGGTACTCACTAGTGGCTCATAGCCTTAACACTTAGTGTGAGATAAATCCATCTCTGCTACCTCCTTCCAAAGCAACCATCTTGTAGAATTCCTGTAAACTACAGTGATCAACTTTAAGTATTTTTATTTATTTATTTATTTTTGTCTTAGCTCCTCTACCATGAGGCTTTGCATCCAACAGTCTCAGAGAAGCAACATGCTACAGGCACGTACCACTTCTTTTGGAAGGATAGGTAGGTTTCCTATATATATATCTCCAGATATGAATAGTTAATGGAAAAGTATGATACATAAATCATAAGCACTCCTTGACCAACTAAATGTGGTTTGGATGAGCTTTCACTTCCTGTAACTTATTAACTGAACCTGAAACTCAAAATAATTTTTGTTTTTTTGGTACGTTTTGACCCATCAAGTTAACCCTTGTGAGACTCAACCCATTCATTCCCATATTAGGGACATACTGATTGTAGTATGGAGTCCACTGTCCAGAGGAGACCCTTGTAACCCTTCCCTGACCTGGTCCTTCCACTCCATCCCTGCAGGGTGCACACCTACATCCCCTACCCAGGTAAGTCTGGCTTTCCCCCATGACTGGCACCCTGTGTTATCGTATCATGCATATCCCTCATCAGGGAACTACATAGTGCATAACCCCAAGAAGTTTCACATCATGTACAGTGTGGGAAAGGGGGACATTTCCATGTTAGGCCCTAACCCTGCCCCAGACGGTAGTATGCACATTGGCATCATGACAGGGAGAACCAGTATCCCTCTGACTAAAGATGCATACTCCCTTGCATAGGAAGACAAGGGTGTGGGTAGCCACAGCACACATTCTTCCCAATGGTGGCACCTGTTTTCCGTGCTCTGGGACTCTGTCCTTACCATGGGAGCCCCCAAAGAACATTCCTGGAGTCACCACACCCTGCCCAGCATGGACAAATCACAGCTGCTCATTTTTCTTCTTTTCAAACCTTATTGTTCTTTAAACTATTGTGCAAACTGTGCAGTCCTTTTGCATAGTGCACTTTATAGTACTCTGACAGCTGCTATGCTATAGAATGTACCCTAAACTAAGCTTTTATCTTTCAATCCTCCAGAGTTTACATTGTAACTATTCTTAATTATCTCAGAAGCATCAAAGTCAGTGTCATATTCCTTATGTTAACTTTTAATTTCACCTCCATAAACAGTGTAGTTTGCTTCCCTTGTGACTGCTGTCCTCTCCTAGCCCCCATAAGCTGTTTACATAAGAACCAGATGTCATTACACACCCTTTAAAATGGGTGACAAATGTTTATGTTATCTAGCCTTTCATTTATATTGACAGCTATCTCCTGCACAGTCTCTATATTGTCCTGAATACAGGTAAGTCAGCATTTACCATGGCTTGGCTCTTTCAGTAGCAAAGCAGCTACCTGAACTCCAGTCGTCTGAATCACTGCCAGGGCTTTATCCTTCCATGTCACAGAGCTGGGGTGAAACTCGAAAGAAGTTCCAGCTTTCAAAACATAAAGAAAAAAACTGGGGGATCTGTCTGTACTGCCCCTCCCTAGTTTACTAAATATATTCACAAGAGGTTGCTCTAGATTGGAGTAACCTATGTTTTTATTTCTGAAGTATGACATTTTTCAAAGGCTTGGGGAATTGTACATTTGGCCTGTCCATGTTAAATAAGTAAAATTCTGTCATACTGTATCATGGAATGCTACAAGAACTGTGTTAAACTTGCTTTTATACAACATGGAATTAACACACTTCTGCGTGGAATGCTGTGATTGCATTCCACTATCGGGGAAAAAGGCAACCTAGTTGAGTGCCACTCTAGTGAGACCCCTGATATTAACAGCGCTGTTAATATCGGATCTCGCTGTAGGCACTGAGGATTTCCGTGCTTGCTGAGGGATTTACTGGCTTCCAAAGACAGTAAAACACTTGGTGCTTTTTTCCTGGTAACCAGTAGTACACAAATCAGATAAAGCTCCACGCACTACAAAGAATTATGAAAGAATTATGATCAGGCCTACAATCACATCTCTATATTACGTGTTCTTGACATGGATTCCTAGATTCACCTTTTGAGCTTTGCTCATGAGGTAAATTAATTTGCACCCATGTCTCAAGCACATAGTAATGTGGTTACGATCAGAGACCCGATCAAAACCCTCTATATTGTAGGTTTACATTTACAATCCCGAGTGCAGGTCAGATGAAAATAGGAATATCGACTAACAGTTGACCGATTCCATTTTGTCTAACCTGCATAAGTGTGACTGATCCGTTTCGTGAATGGAAAGTGCATTCGCACAGCTGTAATCGGTTACATGATCACGGTAAAGTAAGTTTGTGGTAAAGTGGGGATTGGGAAATTACCCTTTTCCCCACTGTAGTGCGATCTTGGAGTTGGAATATATTATTTGTAGGGGGTGGGGGGTGCAGGGCGGCTTGCCCCCCTGCAAAAATGTTTATTTATGCTTTGTGCAGTACGTGTGTACTGCTTGGGGGTGTAACATTAGGTGGTGTTGTGTGTAAAGCAGGAATATAGGCACTATTTCAAATAATGTTGTGTTTAAATTGGCATTACATTCGACATAGTGCCTGTGTTCCTGTTTTGATTTCAGACATATGATTTGCGATAATGACCGGATTACAATCCGCTTTTCGCGATTCCGATCGTAAACCTATATTGTATATAGTAAAGTTTTATACTTCTCATGTCTTTGCAGTGGAGCAAGACATAGCAAAGGCAGAAAGAAAACTATAGCTGTGTTTCTTTAACAGTTGGTAGACATTGTGGCATTTGACAAGGCTGGTGTGTTAAATCTCTTCCCATGTCAAGGTAGTTTCCATTTGTGGCAGTTTGTAGATGAGAAACAGATACATGGTTAAACAGCTGAACATAATAATAACCTTTTTTGCATTATGGTGTGCTTTAAATTTTATTCCTGATTATTCTTAATGCTTTCATCTTGAATTTAAAGTGCAGTTAGTAGAAATCATTCTGTAATTTTAGAATGTAACCAATCATGAGGAAACAATTAAAAATAAACAGTTACTTATGCAGTTGGCAGTTTACAGGTCCATTTCCTTTTATAGCAAACTTTGACTTAATTAACAAAAGTCCTTTCTTCTCAGTGGACAGGAAATTCTGAGCCCTAATACTTTATTTAATAGTAGTCTGAGAGGAGGCAGGTACAAAGCTAAGCTTAATTTTTATGATTTGCAGCTGCACACAGCTGTACAGAAAGCAGTCGGCTTGATGTGGAATTGCCCTACCACGGGTGCACACTCAGTGAGGTGTATTCAAAAACTAATTTACTTGTGCAGTTCTTGGACACGCTGGAAAGATGTTGCTTTAATGAGTTAACCAAGTATCAGCACAGAGATGAAGTTGCCTCCAATCTTCACAATCTTTCATTTGTTTCCAAATTTTGTGAGCTACAGGCTTATAGGGATTAACTTCGAAATGTAACTGGACTCTGCATTATGTACAAAGACTTCCCCCATCCTGCCTCCTACGTGGAGTAGACACTAAACACTGGCATTAATCGACTTATACATGCCTAAAAAAGAGAGTGAGAGAGAGAAAGGCCCCACTTTCTTTGCTGTAACAGAAGGAGCATTTAGAGTGAAGGCCCAACTTTTGACTCTTAAATGCTGAGCAAATTCTACATGAATAAGGGCTGCAGTAAATTTGGGCTTTTTTTAAGCTCCTCTGCTTTTCACTAGTTCACCTGTTATTTATTATGTTTATTATTTTGTGCATCTCCACTTATTTTATTTTAAGATAATGTAATATGATGACCAGTTTTGCCTGCTGATTATTTTACATTAGGTGTACATTGTTTTCTATATTTTACTTTGATAGAAAAGCAACTGTCAAAGTAATATAGGCTGGGGATACAGAGAGTCTCTGAAAAACAATGTTTCTTTCTTTTCATTATCTCTACATTTCTGAAACACATTCCATAAGGGCTCTTCATGACAAATGTAATACGTTTTCAGTTTAGTATAATAAGTTGGCTTGCTGGTAGGCACTAGGTAACCATCTGGTGACCTAGCTTTGATTGGCAGTTCAGTTGCCAGTGAGTCAGTTATCCTTTCTTGAAAGGAGGAAGAAGGAATTAGTCAATGTGAGATGTGTTTGGGGGGGGGGGGTCAACTCTGACTGGCAGAAGTGAGACGTATATGTCCAACTGAGGTTAGATTGCATACAAGTACCTAGAGACAGGAAATGCCATTTGCATTTCTCTACAGAGTTTGTGGAGCGAGAGATCTAGGGAACAGGAGGTCTCCAGTGGATAGGCCCCCTGAAAGA
Source organism: Protopterus annectens (assembly GCF_019279795.1). Classification (NCBI taxonomy): domain Eukaryota; kingdom Metazoa; phylum Chordata; order Ceratodontiformes; family Protopteridae; genus Protopterus; species Protopterus annectens. Next base: position 65,484,143 of record NC_056748.1, on the reverse strand, counting down.
AATGGAGTACTGTTCATTATTTTTGTACTGAATGCCTTACCTCCTCCAGCCCTCTTAGAACAAAGGGAAAAAGCACCAGACTAAGATGGACAGAAGAGTGGGAAAAGCCTGTAATGCAGCAATGATCCTATTCAAAAATATGCAGTTATGGTAAGTGTATTTTCACAGCTATGCTATGTTCATCTTAGGGGTGGGTGGAATGCACTGGCATGATTTCTTATCCAAGGGAAAACTACTAAAGTAGTATCTACCCCAGTGGGGAGCAGGACATCAGAACATACCCTGCAGGGTGACTGTGGCAAAGCCTGCTCTGTTCCTAGGCTGAAGTTCCAACCTGTAGCACCTTTAGGAGGTAGACACTGTGGTCCAGGTGGCTGTCTCACAGGTACTGTAAGCCAAAACATTATTAAAGAAAGTTGCTGCAGCGGTTTCTGGTCTGGTGAAGTGGGTTCTGATAGGCCACTTAAGGTTTTTGTAACCCTCTAAAAATAGAAGGTAATGCAGTTTGCTAGCCATTTAGAAGGTGTTTGCCTAGAGACAGACCTTCCTTGCTTGCACATTATTTAGAAAACAGTGGTTTATATTGCCTGGATTCCTTGGTTCTTTCTACTCTATTCCAAAGCTGCTTGCTAATGTTTAGATGGTGTGTGACCCTTTCACTCTTGTTTAATGGCTTAGGATACGAGCCTGGCAGCTGAATAGGCACGTTTAGCACCACTTATGATATGTACCATTTTTGGCATGAAAGAAAAATAAGTCCTAAGGTTCACTGTTTGTGAAAGACTCTTTCTACATTGGGCTTGAAGCTCTGGAATTCTACTGGTAGATTACACAGCAACCAAGTGCAAGGACGTCCTGGGCAAGAACCAAAGAGTCATTGAGGATCTAATCTTGAAGGAAGGCTAGAATGAACTTTTCCAAGATAAAACTAAGGTCTTAAGATGGAGAAATTGCTTTTCTAGGAAGTCTTAGGTGTAGGACTTTTGTTTTTTTTTACATCTGTGCAAGACCCCAGCCTAGTGGCTTCCCTACCTGCATCAAGTTAAGGTTAGTCATCCATGGAAGCTGGAGCTAAGGATTCCTAGCAGGCTAAAACCATGCAACCCATTTGTTCCTGCCGTGGAATCCTCCATAAGCTCATTTTGAGGGAAGAGATGAGTGGTAGGGAGCAGGGCAGCTTTGGTGGTCCTTCAGAATGACCAACCCTCTTCCTGGGAAGAGAACACCCCCTTCCCTGTGGCATCTCTTCCAAGTTGTGCTATAGTTGCCCTGTGAAGAGAAGTGCACCTTCATATGCTGAATTCCTGTCAGCTCACAGAGTGATTGTACCCAACATGGCAGGCTCAATAGACTTGAGCTCCACAGACAAGGCAACCTAGCGCTCCCATTAGGTGTCATTGATGTTGTGAACCAAAACCACCACCCTTTTATCCCCACACCAGGATTGGCAAGCCAGCGGTGGCTTCTCACTGCCATCCTCCCCTGCCATCTCCTATAGGCATCCGAGCCGCTATTCAATTCAAGTTGCCTGTGATGCAAAGGGTTTTATCCCTGTATACCATGGAATGGCTCAAGTGTAGGACCTTCTTGAGGAACACTTACTGCAAAATGGGCTGTGGCAGCAAGCTTCAAAGGCAAACAAATACATTTTAACTGAAGCATGAGATAGGCTGTTCAGAAATAGTGCCACCAGATATTCCAAGCTCTATGGCTCTGTAGGCCTTGTAAGAAGGATTCCTCTTGATTCATTCCACAGAGCAAACCCCTTCCATTTGGCCAGATAGTACTTGGTAGTGCTAGGCCTTCTAGCTGGACATTTATCACAAGCACAAGACCTGAAATTAGAGGTCTCATACAGCTAAAAAATAAGCTGTGATTTAAACAAAACTTCTATTTTCAGACCTCGGTGATGCAGCAGTAAAGCATTTTTCTTTGCAGGAGGCATTATATACTAACCCTGAGATCATTGTACCTCAGAGTAGGGGGAATACTTTAAGGTACCTCAAAGTTATACTTACTTATATCTGTATTTATATACATACAGTTATAGAATCACCCAACATTTGTACTTGTAGCTTCTGTATTCCAAATGTCACAGTTATAACCCTCATAATTTCTACAAGCACCCCTCCTTGCCTCTTTGTAGGATGTGCAGCACTTCCACTGAGGAAATGCCTTGAAAGGGATCAGGTTAACAGCAGCCATACTGCTATATTCAGCTGAAACACACACTCTTTGACATTTGATTTTCACACATACACACACACACACACACACACACACACACACACACACACACACACACACACCTGGGAAACCTGGCACAGATTTACTAGCTATGCCCTCTTCTGCCCAGACTATAAGGTAGTTACACTGCCACCAGACACACCCAAGCCAGCTACTCTAAGGCTCTTAAAGGGTACCGAATTATACTGAGTGAAACTAATGTTAATACAAATGGTAGTTTGACCAACAGCAAGGTTTTCAGGAGCGGCCAGAGTTGTCTTCAAACATATGTAAGTGCTCTCAGAGATTAATATATTCTCTAAAGAACCTGCCACAATTAAATGTTTAAATGTATTTGATAATAAATAAGAAAAGAACATGAAAATACTAAATATCTATTTACGGTAAACAGCAGAGTTTCAACCATAGAAAATATTAAAGTAACACAGATGGACAGATTCACACAGAGACAGAAAAACAGTACTCAACTGTATTTTCCTGACTGATCTAAAGAATTATTATTCCCTGGTTACTTACCAGGGCAAGGCAAAGTGAAGTAGATGAGGGGTCCTTCCTTTTCAGGTTCCAAAAACAGAGTGCAGTGAGACTTCAGTCTCATCGAGTATTAAACATCTTTTTTGTCCTAGGTTATAGAATGACATCACATGCATCTGATCATCTGACTTCTGGTTCCCATTCTACCCCGATTGCTAGAAATTGACAGGATTTATCATATACATGTCAGTAATACACACACACACACACACACACACACACACACACACACACACACACACACACACACACACACACACACACACACACACACACACACACACACACAGAGTTTTGCTCAGATCTGTTGCAGCTTCTGGAAGTCATAAAACAATTTCAAATCTCTACCCTTCCAGAGCAGCAGTTAGTTCACCCCAAAGACAATACAGAATGCTTCCTAGTACAACCTTTTTGTCTCTGGTTGCATTGATAACTGTAATATACAATCTTTATGGTCTAAATTAATTAATTTAATTTCTTAATATTTTTCAAAGTCAGGTGGAGTGAGATTAACCTCTTCTCTTCTAGTATCTTTGTTACAATATATGCATTTCAACAGTTAGAATAATGCATGCACATTTCTTCCTCTGTCCAGCAGGACACACATTGGATACATTTTTAACACAAACAACTTTACAAATACATTTTCAACACAAGCATTTGTTTAAATCAGTTTGCTATTCAAATAACATATAATTCTTTACTAAATTCCAGCTAGCTATCCTGGCATATGTTACAGATCCACTGCCCTACTTCTCCTGGCATAGCTGTCAATACCTCACATCATCACAAGTGTCTTTAGTAGATGACTCTGATGTTTACTTACTTCTAGTTCTTCTTGTTGTCCATCTTGGTCAGTGGCACCATCGGGGTGGATAATGGTGTAACCCAGTGCATTTAGGAACGTCTGTGTTGACATAGCTGTGCCCTATCTCAGGTTCAAGAAGAACTGATCCACTTGCAAGGTTTTGTCCTGTGGCAGGAATATGTTATTTTTTTCTTTGTGTCTAGCAATGCTTCCAGGGACATTATTGTTTTTTCATTCTCCATGTAGCAAAGTTTGATTTGAAAACATTCAGGGGAAAACTTAGCCTGGACATGCAAAAGGACTGAGGTCATCTGGATAACACTGTTATCCAGGTAAAAATAGAAGTGAACTACTTAGGTCTTGAAGTGGGCAAACATTGGTGTTAATTATTTGAAAAGTACTGTGGGTATAATGGAAAGAGAAGAGAAGAAAAAAGTAAAGAAGAAATGCTTGTATCCTGTTCTGAACCTCCTGTCATGCCTATGGTATTTATGGATGGTATGTCACTAAGAGGAGCAGCACAATGGCACAGTGGATTGTGTTGTTGTCTCACAACAAGAGGTTCTGTGGTTTGATTCTCAGCTGAGGTGCCTTCTGTGTGGAGTCTCCATTTCCTCCCTGTGCTTGCATGGGTTTCCTCTAGGTATGAACATGAACAAGATGCCACCATTGTACTTGTAACTTGTTTATTAAATAAAAGGATAAAACCAAGAACTGGGTGCTTTTGTCTTATACTTTAAAAGACTTAAATAAAAACAGTTTCCTCCCACATTCCAAAGACGTGTAGTAGGTGGACTGGGCATTCTAAATTGGCCATAGGTGTGAGTATATTGCTATTGTGTGGTATGGAAGAATAGCTGAGGCAGGGATAACCACTCAGCGATGTGAACCTTGGCTCTAGATAATTGTCACTGTTGAAGTGACACCTCAACCCCATGTGCAAAAATGGGAAAGAGGGGTTGGGGTGGATGGATAGATGAATGAAAGGCTGGATGTCACTAAGAGAGCGTGTGGTGAAAACAGGGTTACCATTTTGGGCTTGGCTGCTCTTCAACATTGTTTTCTGTGTCAGAAAATTTAGAGTGGTCCTCCAATGCTGTTTTTCTCTGTAACCATAAACAGTCTGAAATAGAACTCATTTCCATGTCCTTTCAGTGGCCGTGTACTGAAGTAGCCAAGCCAAGACTAGGTGTGCTAATTCTTCCTGGTCTGGGGGGAATGGCAGGTATTCCAAACAGGGTTACCACTGTCCATTTTTACACTGGACACTCCCTGTTAGGGAATCTGTGCCCTGTGCAAAAGTGTGAAAAACTGCAAATGTCTTGAGATTTCAGGACAAAAAATATTTTCTGTGTTTCCTCAAATATCTGCATAAGATAAATAAATATATATTTTTTGTCTGAAACATCTAAATATTATACAAAAGAGCAGAAACAGCTCAAAATTTACAAAAGTGAGCTTTTGTCTGTATAAAACCGTGAAGTCCTTTGTACTATCTGGGAGTATAGTTTGTTCTATGAAATCTCAAGTTTCCATAAAAAATGTCCCACTTTGGATGTTTTGAAATATGGCAACTCTAATTCCCAAGATGGGAATGAAGACTATAAACTCCATTTTGTAGCCTGAGGAAATGATGTCCCTCATCCATATGATGTACATCTGTCCATCTGATGTACATCTGTCCCAAAAGGCTTTGAAGTGAGAAAACCTCCCACTCAGGATATGGAATGTAGGAGGGGCAAAAAATGGTAGGAGAGATACAGATAGGGCCTTGGATATATAGTCAATATTACTGCTCCTTTTCTAAGAGGAAAGAGACTTCTCTCCCCTTCTCCTACTTTGCTGCTTGCCATTGCTTCTGACATCTCCCCCAAGCCTGCTTCTTTTTGAAGCCCCTTTTTGGTTTGAATTGGTGACCTTTAGATTATCTTATATACATATATATATATATATATATATATATATATATATATATATATATATATAAAACCATTCTTTAGTAGGACAACTACTAATGCATGTGGCCATAGGTGGTTAAGGTGGGTAAAACATTTCTTTACCTGAGCCTACAGACTTCCTCTTCCTTCCCAGTTTCTTAAGTACCTTGTGAATATGGAAACCAAATAGTAAATTGTTACCCATAAGGAAGTTAATGTCATTTGTCAAGGCTTAGATTGAGTGAGTGAGTGAGTGAGTGAGTGAGTGAGTGAGTGAGTGAGTGAGTGAGTGAGTGAGTGAGTGAGTGAGTGAGTGAGTGAGTGATTAACCAGGGATTAAAAATGCAATTTTCAGGTTCAGCCTAGGGTTACAAGCTTCAGACAATTGGTTGTCTAAAGGCACAGGTAAACAACTGGAAAAACAAACAAACAAGCAAACAAAAAATAAAGTCTACATGGTAGACAAATATTTAACTAACCTTTTGTATATTCTTTGTAAATCTTTTAAACATTTTTGTAATCTTTTTGTACTATTGTTATGGAACTTTTCTCCCCAGGTCTCCTCTGAAAACAGGCTACTTGCCCAGCCGGACTATACCCGGTGAACAAATGTAAAATAAAATAAACAAATAAACTAGTAAAAGCATTGTTGCTGTTTACAGTTTTTTACATTTATATTAAGAAGAGCTTAGTAGAAAACAGAAAAGTTAAAGAATATGTCACAGAGATTGGATGCTTTGGGAGGAGAGTAAAGAACAAAGAAACCAGTAAAGAATAAGGAGTGGAAAAGAGGTGACTTAAAAGGCAGTACAGGGTTTAAATGGAAGGTAAGGGGAGTGGAGAGCAGTGCAGGGTTTAAAAGGAAGGTAAGGGGAGTGGAGAGCAGTGCAGGGTTTAAAAGGAAGGTAAGGGGAGTGGAGAGCAGTACAGGGTTTAAAAGGAAGGTAAGGGGAGTGGAGAGCAGTACAGGGTTTAAAAGGAAGGTAAGGGGAGTGGAGAGCAGTACAGGGTTTAAAAGGAAGGTAAGGGGAGAGGAAAGAAGTACAGGGTTTAAAAGACAGGTAATGGGAGTGGAGAGCAGTACAGGGTTTAAAAGGAAGGTAAGGGGAGTGGAGAGCAGTACAGAGTTTAAAAGGAAGGTAAGGGGAGAGGAAAGCAGTACAGGGTTTAAAAGGAAGGTAAGGGGAGTGGAGAGCAGTACAGGGTTTAAAAGGAAGGTAAGGGGAGTGGAGAGCAGTACAGAGTTTAAAAGGAAGGTAAGGGGAGTGGAGAGCAGTACAGGGTTTAAAAGGAAGGTAAGGGGAGTGGAGAGCAGTACAGGGTTTAAAAGGAAGGTAAGGGGAGTGGAGAGCAGTACAGAGTTTAAAAGGAAGGTAAGGGAGTGGAGAGCAGTACAGGGTTTAAAAAGGAAGGTAAGGAGTGGAGAGCAGTACAGAGTTTAAAAGGAAGGTAAGGGGAGTGGAGAGCAGTACAGAGTTTAAAAGGAAGGTAAGGGGAGTGGAGAGCAGTACAGGGTTTAAAAGGAAGGTAAGGAGTGGAGAGCAATACAGGGTTTAAAAGGAAGGTAAGGGGAGTGGAGAGCAGTACAGGGTTTAAAAGGAAGGTAAGGGGAGTGGAGAGCAGTACAGAGTTTAGAAGGAAGGTAAGGGGCGTGGAGAGCAGTACAGGGTTTAAAAGGAAGGTAAGGGGAGTGGAGAGCAGTACAGAGTTTAAAAGGAAGGTAAGGGAGTGGAGAGCAATACAGGGTTTAAAAGGAAGGTAAGGGGAGTGGAGAGCAATACAGGGTTTAAAAGGAAGGTAAGGGGAGTGGAGAGCAGTACAGAGTTTAAAAGGAAGGTAAGGGGAGTGGAGAGCAGTACAGGGTTTAAAAGGAAGGTAAGGGGAGTGGAGAGCAATACAGGGTTTAAAAGGAAGGTAAGGGGAGTGGAGAGCAATACAGGGTTTAAAAGGAAGGTAAGGGGAGTGGAGAGCAGTACAGAGTTTAAAAGGAAGGTAAGGGGAGTGGAGAGCAGTACAGGGTTTAAAAGGAAGGTAAGGGGAGTGGAGAGCAATACAGGGTTTAAAAGGAAGGTAAGGGGAGTGGAGAGCAATACAGGGTTTAAAAGGAAGGTAAGGGGAGTGGAGAGCAATACAGGGTTTAGAAGGAAGGTAAGGGGAGAGGAGAGCAGTACAGGGTTTAAAAGGAAGGTAAGGGGAGTGGAGAGCAGTACAGGGTTTAAAAGGAAGGTAAGGGGAGTGGAGAGCAGTACAGGGTTTAAAAGGAAGGTAAGGGGAGTGGAGAGCAATACAGGGTTTAAAAGGAAGGTAAGGGGAGTGGAGAGCAATACAGGGTTTAAAAGGAAGGTAAGGGGAGTGGAGAGCAGTACAGGGTTTAAAAGGAAGGTAAGGGGAGAGGAAAGCAGTACAGGGTTTAAAAGGAAGGTAAGGGGAGTGGAGAGCAGTACAGAGTTTAAAAGGAAGGTAAGGGGAGTGGAGAGCAATACAGGGTTTAAAAGGAAGGTAAGGGGAGTGGAGAGCAGTACAGGGTTTAAAAGGAAGGTAAGGGGAGTGGAGAGCAGTACAGAGTTTAAAAGGAAGGTAAGGGGAGTGGAGAGCAGTACAGAGTTTAAAAGGAAGGTAAGGGGAGTGGAGAGCAGTACAGGGTTTAAAAGGAAGGTAAGGGGAGTGGAGAGCAGTACAGAGTTTAAAAGGAAGGTAAGGGGAGTGGAGAGCAGTACAGAGTTTAAAAGGAAGGTAAGGGGAGTGGAGAGCAATACAGGGTTTAAAAGGAAGGTAAGGGGAGTGGAGAGCAGTACAGAGTTTAAAAGGAAGGTAAGGGGAGTGGAGAGCAGTACAGGGTTTAAAAGGAAGGTAAGGGGAGAGGAGGAAGAAGAGGAGGAAGAGTGGAAGTAGGTTGTAGTGTTTATAGAAATGAGGGTGTTTTAAAAAGTTGTCTGTTTCTTTGGTGTGTAAAACATGGACAAATGAGTCATCTATTTATTTCATTTTATTTTATTTTTTTATTTTTTTAGCACAAAGCACTGTGAAGCTTTCTCAGATTCAGTCCCAAATTACAATACAGATGAAAAAGAAAGTTATTATTATATATAGTGTAAATTGTATCCAAATCAAACAATATGTATTACAGTCATAGTAAGAGAATGACAGCAAAAACATATTAGTAGTGAATAAAATCTGAAAACAGGTTATTTAGAGAGTAATGTAAACATAACGGACTGGTACTAATAGCAATGTTTTATTCTTTTATAAAGTTTCTCTGCCAGGCTTGCTGTCATATAACTGTACCTGTGGCTTTGCTTCTACTAGAGGCTTTTATTGCATCTTACCCATATTTTATTATGCATTTTCAAACCTTAAAGGGCGTCTGTGTAAGTGTAGTACTTTTGTCCTTTATGGTCTCATCAGGGATCTGTAATGCCATGTGCTCTGTCTGCTTGACAATTTGTCATTGATACTTAATAATTTGGGATTGACAGTTAGATGTAAGATCAAGGTTGAGGAAGGATAAATGTTTCTGCTAAATGTGTTTAGCACTCTGTTGTCCTTACCCTGAGAGAGCAAACTGAATTGTGGGGCAAGTTTGAATCCCCACATGCATCCATGGAGACCACAGTCAGATCAGTGGCAGGGTTCGTATACAAATATTTACTGGATTCCTGAACCTTTTCAACTCTGTCCTGCTTCTTGGGAGCTGTAAGCCAGGAATCAGGCTCTGAATTAATTTCAAGTGTGTCTACAGATGCTTTGAATGTGAGAGGTAGGGCTGTGAATCAAGCATCCCAAGACATAAAACTATCTGTTGTACGATTTGGGCGCGTCTACGGAATGCCAGTTGCTCGGATTCTCCTTTATTCATCTTCAGTTTGATAGAAGGAGACTTACAGATAAACATTTAGCAGATTTGCAAAACTCTCCTCTGTTATCCCCTCAACCCTTTTCCCACCACTTCAAGGGTACTCATGCAGAAGAAGAAGAGGAGGGATCCATCTTGTAAAGTGTTGTGTAACTCTAGGCAGAGAGAGGGTGATCTGGCTTTTATGGGCCACATGCACTTTCCTACATGGTACACCACTGATGACAGTGACACTGCTATACCTGGCTATACCTTAGAAGCATCTCCATGTAAAAGGCAATGAGCCTTTGAATGGGAAGTAAAGAAACTCACTAGTACACTAACGAAATGCTTTGACAGCTTAGAAACAAAAGAACCAAAGCTTTCAGCTATTTCAAAAGTTATGTAACTCGTAACTCTACATTTACATGGGCGTTTCATAAGTAACAGCCTGTTTTCTGGAAACTGCATGACTTATCCCAAGGTTGTGTGACCTTAGAGTTAATTATGTTAACTGGGAAGATATAAGTGGTAATGACACATGAATGGGAGGTGCAGATGGCTTTCCCCCACAAAACCTAACTGTTTAAATTTTTTATCCCTTTTATTTTGTGCTACCAACTTAATCTGCACTCACTTAAGTGTACCATATATGTACAAGCCTTTGAGGATACATTTGGTAACACTTCTTTAAAAGCCAGGAAGCAGTGTGTGTGTTTGGATGCTGTTGGGGGGCTAGTCTGCCTGCCAGTTCCCAATACTCTCCATTATGAAACAGTGAGCAGAGTGTTAAATTTGGGGGTCTCTCGTATGACAGAGTGAGCAGAGCATTAGATTTGGGGGTCTCCCTTATGACAGAGAGAGCAGAGCATTAGATTTGGGGGTCTCCCTTATGACAAAGTGAGCAGACCATTAGATTTAGGGGGGGTCTCTTTTATGACAGTGTGAGCAGAACATTAGATTTGGGGATCTTCCTTATGACAAAGTGAGCAGAGCTTTAGATTTGGGGGCCTCCCTTATGACAGAGCGAGCAGAGTGTTAGATTTGGGGGTCTCCCTTTTAACAGAGTGAGCAGAGCATTACATTTTGGGGTCTCCCTTATTACAGAGCAAGCAGAGTGTTAGATTTGTTAAATAAGCTTATATTTCTGCCCCCCCCCCGGATATCTCAGCTGCTAACTGCCATGCTTTACATGATTCAGCATTAGAGTGCTATTCTAATGCAAACAGAAATAAGTGCTAAACACATTCCAGATGACTGTGTGAGGGGAAAGCATAGTAAAATGTTTCCAGGTTATATCGAAAGAGAGGAACCTTCTATCGTTTTTGGATATGAGGTACTGGCTACGGGTAAGGGTGACTGCTGCTGAAACAGTGATTAGGAGATGACTAGTTAACAACTGATCCCCTTTCTGGTCATACATCTGTTAAAGCACATGTGGACACACACACACACACACACACACACACACACACACACACACACACACACACAAAGTTTCTTTGGTTTACCTTTCCAAGAAGTTCTCTTCGGATAGGAAGACTAAAGGGAAACAATCTAGTCTGTTAATTGACTGTTCCACCTGCCTGTACCTAAATATTCTGGGAATTATCCCAGTAGCATCGTTATACCTAAACATTCTAAGAATTGCATCAGGAAGGGCATCCGGCGTAAAATTTTGCCAAATCATACATGCAGACAAAAGTACGCATATACATACCGGATCGGTCGAGGCCCGGGTTAACAACGACTGCCACCAGTACTGTTGGCCAACAGGGTGCTGGAGGAAATTGGGATACTGTTGGCCGAAGGTGGATAAGAGGCAGAAGGCATAGCCGAAGGCAGGTAAAAGCTAGGACTGTGATAGTGAGGGTCGGAACTTTGAATGTTGGCAGTGTGACTGGTATAGGGAGAGAGCTAGCTGATATGATGGACCGAAGGAAGGTTGGTATATTGTGTGTGCATGAGACCAGATGGAAGGGGAGGAAGGCTAGGTGTATCGGAGATGGGTTCAAATTATTTTATCATGGTGTGGATGGGAGGAGAAATGGCGTAGGCATTATCCTGAAGGAACAGTATGCTAAGAGTGTTTTGGAGGTGAAAAGAGTGTCGGATAAAGTGATGTTTATGAAGCTGGAAATTGATGGGGTAATGATGAATGTTGTTAGTGCGTATGCTTCACAAGTTGGGTGTGCGATGGATGAGAAAGAAAAATTTTGGAGTGAGTTGGATGAAGTGGTGATGACTGTACCCAAGGGTGAGAGACTGGTGATTGGAGCAGATTTCAATGGGCATGTTGGTGAAGGGAACAGAGGGGATGAGGAAGTGATGGGTAGGTATGGTGTTAAGCAAAGGAATGCAGAAGGTCAGATGGTAGTGGATTTTGCGTAAAGGATGGACATGGCTGTGATGAATACTTATTTTAACACAAGGGAGGAGCATAGGGTGACATACAAGAGTGGAGGAAGATGCACACAGGTGGATTATATCTTATTTAGAAGGGCCAGTCTGAAGGAGATTGGAGACTGTAAAGTGGCGGCAGGGGAAAGTGTAGTTAGGCAGCATAGGATGGTAGTTTGTAGGATGACATTGGTGATCAAGAACAGGAGGATGAGTGTGAGGGCAGCACCAAGGATCAAATGGTGAAAATTGAAAAATGGTACTTGTGAGGTGATGTTCAGGGAAGAGTTAAGACAGGCACTGGGTGGCAGTGAAGAGTTACCGAATAGTTGGGTAACTACAGCAGAGCTAGTAAGAGAGATGGCTAGAAAGGTGCTTGGTGTGACATCTGGAAAGAGAAAGGAGGACAAGGAGACCTGGTGGTGGAATGAAGAAGTACAGGAGAGCATACAGAGAAAGAGGTTGGCGAAGAAGTGGGATTGTCAATGGATGAAGAAAGTAGACAAGAGTATAAGGAGATGAGGTGCATGGCAAAGAGAGAAGTTGCGAAGGCTAAGGATAAGGCATATGACAAGTTGTATAAAAGGTTGGACACTGAGGAGGGAGAAAAGGACCTGTACCGATTGGCTAGACAGAGGGACCGAGCTAGTAAAGATGTGCAGCAGGTAAAGGTGATAAAGAATAATGAGGGAAATGTACTCACAAGCGAGGAGAGTGTGTTGAGCAGATGGAAAGAGTAGTATGAGGGGTTGTTGAATGAAGAGAATGAGAGGGAGAGAAGGTTGGATGATGTGGGGATAGTGAATCATGAAGTACAATGGATTAGCAAGGAGGACGTAAGGATAGCTATGAAGAGGATGAAGAATGGAAAGGCTGTTGGTCCAGATGACATACCTGTAGAAGCATGGAGGTGTTTAAGTGAAATGGCAGTGGAGTTTTTAACTAGATTGTTTAATAAAATCTTGGAAAGTGAGAGGATGCCTGAGGAATGGAGAAAAAGTGTTTTGGTACCGATTTTTAAGAATAAGGGTAATGTGACAAGCTGTAGTAACTACAGAGGGATTAAATTGATCAGTCACAGCATGAAGTTATGGAAAAGAGTAGTGGAAGCAAGGTTAAGAAGGGACGTGATGATTAGTGATCAGCAGTATGGTTTCATGCCAGGAAAGAGCACTACAAATGCGCTGTTTGCTTTGAGAGTGTTGATGGAGAAGTATAGAGAATGTCAGAAGGAGTTGCATTGTGTCTTTGTGGATTTAGAGAAAGCATATGACAGGGTGCCTAGAGAGGAGTTGTGGTATTGTATGAGGAAGTCGGGAGTGTCAGAGAAGTATGTAAGTGTGGTACAGGATATGTACGAGGGTAGTGTGACAGTGGTGAGGTCTGCGGTGGGAGTGACGGATGCGTTTAAGGTGAAGGTGGGATTACATCAAGGTTCAGCTCTGAGCCCTTTCTTATTTGTAATGGTGATGGACAGGTTGATAGACGAGATCAGATGGGAGTCCCCGTGGACTATGATGTTTGCAGATGACATTGTGATCTGTAGTGAGAGTAGGGAACAGGTGGAGGAGACCTTGGAGAGGTGGAGATATACTCTAGAGAGAAGAGGAATAAAGGTCAGCAGGACTAAGACAGAATTTATGTGTGTGAATGAGAGGGAAGATAGAGGAATGGTGAGGATGCAGGGAATAGAGGTGGCGAAGGTGGATGAGTTTAAATACTTGGGATCAACAGTTCAGAGTAATGGTGAGTGTGGAAGAGAGGTGAAGAAGAGAGTACAGGTAGGATGGAGTGGGTGGAAAAGAGTGTCAGGAGTGATTTGTGACAGACGAGTACCAGTAAGAGTGAAAGGGAAGGTCTACAAGAGGGTAGTGAGACCAGCTATGTTATATGGGTTGGAGACTGTGGCATTGATGAAAAGGCAGGAGTCAGAGCTTGACGTGGCAGAGTTGAATATGTTAAGAGTTGCACTGGGTGTGACGAGGATGGACAGGATTAGGAATAAGTATATTAGAGGGTCAGCCCAGGTTGGAAGGTTTGGAGACAAAGCCAGAGAGGCAAGATTACGTTGGTTTGGACATGTGCTGAGGAGGGATGCTGAGTATATTGGTAAAAAGATGCTAATGATGAAGCTGCCAGGTAAGAGGAAAAGAGGAAGGCCTAAGATAAGGTTTATGGATTTTGTGAGAGAGGACATGCAGGTGGTTGGTGTGACAGAGCAAGATGCAGAGGACAGGAAGAAATGGAAACAGTTGGTCTGCTGTGGCGACCCCTAACAGGAGAAGCCGAAAGAAGAAGAAGAAGAAGAATATTATTATACCTAAACATTCTAAGAATTACCCCAGGTCCATTCTGTGTGTAAATATGCTAGGAATTGTTCAAGTACCCTTTTATACCTAAGTATTCTAACAATTACTCTAGTACCCTTCATACCTAGATATTCTGAGAATTACCCCAGTAATCCGTATCAGTTTTATTAAAAGGAAGTACGGTAGGTAAATGTAGATAGAAAAGACAATTTGCAAATGTGACACAGTTTGAAGGAAAAGGAGGATCCGAAAGGCAGCTTAGCCATAGGTCTGTGGCAGATGTTCTGGCAGCATTGGGCCTCCCATGTAGGGCTACCTTATTTTACCCCATCCCCTCCACACACACACAGACACATGCACATACACACACGCGCACACGCACACACGCACACACACACACACACACACACACACACACACACACACACACACACACACACACACACACACACACACACACACACACACACATACACACTTTGCTCCTTTCAGACCTGATGGCTGTAGAAATCTCATACTTTTAGAAAAAAATGGTTTATTTTTTCTTCAGACAGACTAGTAAAATAGATTCTATCCTCATGCAACATTACAGAGTTTGTACAGCTTCCACTTTCCTTTGTGCTGCTTCATCTGCCCAGGAACCACTTCACCTGGCCTTGCCCTTTCTTCTACATCTGTTGGGATGCGGTGCAATAGAATTATATTCTGCAGCAGAAAAAAATGAAAAAACAGTTTTTACTCAGGGTTATCCCTGGTGCTGAAGCACAAGTGTCTAGGGTAACTCATCATAGGTCTGTCCATCCTGAATAAATGTGTATTAGTGCTACATTTTAAGATGCAGTGCAAAGTTTAATCTGTTCACCCTGCAGTTCCTTATCCCTTGTTGCTGAAGGACCCTTCTCATAACCCTTGGTATGATGTATTCCTATTTTCATATCCATATTGACAAAGTTTACAAACAGTACTTGAGGGTCAGGGTGGGAAAGTCCCATTGTCATTTCACCTCCTTGCCCTTTGACCTTTCTGCTGTGCCCAGGATCTTCACCAAGTTATGTCATCAGAGTATTTGTACACCTGAGGATGAGGGCTGTCCAAGTCTATCCATACCTAAACAGCTGCCTGATACAAGTACTCTTACTGAAAAGAATGCAAAACACTCCCTTTTATACCTTTCATTGCGTTTTGAACTTGGTCATTTCCCTGAAACACCAGAATGGTCAAGCCTGACTCCTTCACACATCAAGACCTTCCTGGGAGTCATCTGGACACCATCACCTCCATGACATCTCTACACCAAGACAAGTTATTGATTTTGAATTAATTCTTCCTTATAGTTTCACAGAAAACTCATGTAAAAGCCAATGTGCTCCTAAAGGCTCTGTAATAAATGTCAGCATCCCCATGCAAGCTTGCAAATGAGGAAGATTCACTTTCACTGGTACCTAAGGAGACTATAGTAAGAACATGACCCCTCCCATGATTTCTCTTCTTCCTCCCATCAGGAAGGAATGTTTTTGTACATTTTGGGGGTTAACAGTACCGCTGACTACTACTCTGTCCTACCAGAACCGAGTCAGACACTGACCATCGATACTTAAGATTATCTACAAGTTGTTTACTCACTCCAGCTCAAAGTGCAACGCACACTGCCCAAGAATGCCACTAGCAAATATACAAATGTGAAACATGATGGCAGTCATTTATGGTCTTCAGGCCTGTACTTAAGGCGGTAACCCTTCATATGGTAACAGACCATATGATGATGAAGTGAATCAGCAAGCAGGGGGTTTCCCAGTCTTACCTCCTCTGCACATGGGCATCAGCTTGGCATATATATGTAAGCAATTTGCATCACTAGCAACCAAAACTCAGCAGCATATTCCCTGGCAAAGAACTTGGAAATCTTGCACAAGTAAAAATTAGACAGGAGAGTTTTCCTGAAGATTGCATACAAGTGGGGAACTCTAGACTAGGACCTTTTCACACTCCCAGATAACCACCAGATGAAGATCAGTCCTAAATATTTCTGCCCAGTGGTGTAGGCAGCCAGTTCCTTCTTTATCTACTTGAGTTTATTTTTTCTATGTCTTCAACACAGTTTTCCGCTTATTCCAGAAACTGTGATGAAGGCCACAAGGGAAAATGTAAGGCCTCATTCTGTTAGCACTACAATAGTTTACACAACTTTCGGCTTTTCCCAGTTAGGGGTTGCCACAGTGGATCACTAGTCTGCTATTGATTGGCAGTGCATTTTTACAGTGTCGAGTTGCCAGCCCACCGCCCAACCTTCACAGAAGGCACACACACACTCAAGCACTTATCTGCATAACTTTAAAGTTCACTCAACTGCAGGGAGGACAAGCAGACTCTGCACAGAAGGTTCTCCAGCTGAGAATCAAACCAGAGAACCTCTTGCTGTGAGGCAAGAACACTAACCGCTACACCACCACATCTGACTACAATAGTTTAGGCAAATGTATTTCTGTGAACTATTCCACATATGTGAAGAGGATCCAATAACCCTGCCAGATGACTGCACTCTAATGACCCAAGATAAAGAGCCCCTAATGCACTCCAAACTCAAGCAACTGAGAGTCAGAGGATGGAGTATACTAGATCAGCACCACACAATCATGTATCTCCTCAGTAGTCTGCATGTTACAGGAGACCAGTAGGCCATAGACCATGGCTTACCAAGCTAAATGGAAAAGATTTTCAGTGTGGTACAGATTTAAGATGCACCCAGAAACATTTGCATCGTAACCTGATCTGGGGATGTTTGTGTGTGTTTGAAGTCTGTCAAGAAGTCCTGCTTGTACCTATAGGTAGATTGTATTCATTAGAATGAACAGAGAGCACCTTTCTAGATATATCTTAAGTTATTTTTCCACAGGCTTGATGACCATCAAGCCCCTCCTCATTTGTACGGTGCCCACTCCTCCTTTATGGGACGTTCACCCAAAACTGAGGTAAGAACTGTCCGAGGGGCTATCATTCAAGCAGCCTTCAGAGTGCTGTGTGCCTTTGCTCCTATCCCATCAATCCAAGTGTAATGTAACCCCACCCCTGGGTGGGTAGAGGGGAACAAGCAAACTGTATCACCATGGTGACCACAATGCCTTCCCCTTGTGAGTGCATATTTCTACACATTTATTCTGAATACTGCCTTCCATCAGTGGCTTTGTGAACGTAATGTCTGCCCTCCCAGGCCTCCCTCTGCATTACTACCCATCCTGCTAGGAATACTGACAGTGCATGTGGCCAGCATTGCACCCCCCCCAGGATAACCTCCCCCATCCTTCCTGCCAGTGCCATTCAGAACACAAGCTTGCTAGTCAAATTTGGGTCATCTGGGCTGTTGTCAGGGCTTTATCCTTCTATAGCACTGATGCTGATGTTATACTATGGGTTTTGCATTATGGTGGAAGGGTCATGATTTTACTTATATTTCTTAATATATATGTGTTGCATTAGGGTACCTTGAGGTTTAGTCTAGGTGATGTGCTACTGGTATTTTTTCTTCTCATTCAGGTTCTTGAATGTTCCTTTTTGGTACTCCAGGCTAGGTATAAGTGGCTGTGCTATTGCATAGATGAAATTTTGGCTAACATTCTCAGTTTGAGAGGTAACCTGAGCTGGGGATGTTTGTGTTTGAAATCTGTCAAGAAGACCTACTTCCACCTTTAAGTAAGTCTTATTATTATTTACTATAATAATTATTATTATCAAATTATTCATTTGAATGAACTGTAGAATATCTTCACACAACAGTAGTTTCTTAGCCATTGAGAGTGCATCCTAGGAGTTTGTTTGTTTGTGTCTTTCGGCTTTTCCCAGTTAGGGGTTGCCACAGCGAAACTCCGGTCTGCTAATGATTGGCAGTAGAGTTTTATGTGCTGGCTTGCCGGGTCTAACGCACAACCTTCAATGAAGGAACGCCCGTTCACATATGTTGCCACACAGAAGACACTCTAACTGAGAATCGAATGGGCAACGTCTAACTGTGAGCGACAGCGCTACCGCAGCACCACACAGTTCATCCTAGCAGACTGCCTGGAAAATCTTCAGTAATATGTATCCACTGCGAAGGCACTGCAGAGGACTAACTCAGTCGATTAAAGGATAAATAAAAAGTTTGGATAGGAAGGATGTACGTGCTGAGATTTACACGTGTATACACAGAAGCTTAAAGTGCACTGGCCATATTGAAATGCTTGTGTTCTGTTAGAACCCATGAATATTTACATGAACTGTAATGTATCACAGTGAAAGTAAGTGAATATATATCGCAACATATCATAACATAAATATTAGAATAATTTAGTAGTATATAGCTGCAAAAATAAATGAAAAAAGTAAGTCCCACTAATGAATAATTCTAGTTTATCGAGCATTTTTTTCTGCTTTTTTTAACTAGGTAAGTGAGCTGGACTGCGGATACTTTTCAGTTACAACCAGGGCCTAACAGGCAACTACAAAGTCTACAAAGAGTACACAAATCATATGTAATACTACCATTAATAACCAACGTACAATATTAGTAAATAACGTACAAATAACAGGCAACTACAAAGTCTACAAAGAGTACACAAATCATATGTAATACTACTATTAATAACTAACATACAATATTAGTAAATAGCGTACAAATAACAGGCAACTACAAAGTTTACAAAGAGTACACAAATCATATGTAATACTAACATTAATAACTAACATACAATATTAGTAAATAACGTACAAATGACAGGCAACTACAAAGTCTACAAAGAGTGCACAAATCATATGTAATACTAACATTAATAACTAACATACAATATTAGTAAATAACGTACAAATAACAGGCAACTACAAAGTCTACAAAGAGTACACAAATCATATGTAATACTACTATTAATAACTAACGTACAATATTAGTAAATAATGTACAAATAACAGGCAACTACAAAGTCTACAAAGAGTACACAAATCATATGTAATACTACTATTAATAACTAGCATTACAATATTAGTAAATAATGTACAAATAACAGGCAACTACAAAGTCTACAAAGAGTACACAAATCATATGTAATACTACTATTAATAACTAACGTACAATATTAGTAAATAACGTACAAATAACAGGCAACTACAAAGTTTACAAAGAGTACACAAATCATATGTAATACTACCATTAATAACTAACGTACAATATTAGTAAATAATGTACAAATAACAGGCAACTACAAAGTCTACAAAGAGTACACAAATCATATGTAATACTAACATTAATAACTAACATACAATATTAGTAAATAACGTACAAATAACAGGCAACTACAAAGTCTACAAAGAGTACACAAATCATATGTAATACTACTATTAATAACTAACGTACAATATTAGTGAATAATGTACAAATAACAGGCAACTACAAAGTCTACAAAGAGTACACAAATCATATGTAATACTACCATTAATAACTAACGTACAATATTAGTAAATAACGTACAAATAACAGGCAACTACAAAGTCTACAAAGAGTACACAAATCATATGTAATACTACCATTAATAACTAATGTACAATATTAGTAAATAACGTACAAATAACAGGCAACTACAAAGTCTACAAAGAGTACACAAATCATATGTAATACTACCATTAATAACTAACATACAATATTAGTAAATAATGTACAAATAACAGGCAACTACAAAGTCTACAAAGAGTACACAAATCATATGTAATACTACTATTAATAACTAACGTACAATATTAGTAAATAATGTACAAATAACAGGCAACTACAAAGTCTACAAAGAGTACACAAATCATATGTAATACTAACATTAATAACTAACGTACAATATTAGTAAATAACGTACAAATAAAGGAAATTGACTATTACAAAATATTAATAAGCATAACCACTGGTGTGGAATGTTATCAATGTTAATGAAACAGAATATGTAAACAGATTAAAGACATATGAAATAAGGTCTGATCCTAGGCGAATGCAGTGCCAGAGTTCTGTGCTATGAACTGTGCAGTCAGCTGAATTAGCAGTTTTAAAATGACGAGGCGTAATGTTAACGCCAACATAAAAGCAAAAGCACCCTTCACTCTTGTATCTCTAATGTTACTAACTGTTGAGATCACACACCATCCTTAACCTTACTAGGTGAGCAGTCTTGCTAATTTCAGTGACTAGATTTACACTGAACACAAGAGACAATGAAAAAAAAATGAACTGTTCCCATAATGAGTACAGCCGCAGCGATTGAAACAAGAACATCCATTCTGCTGTGCCCTGCTAAAACATATACATGACAAACAAATCTTAAACTCTTAGACTGACTTAATTCTGGCTTAGTTTTCCTTAAAATGTGTTTGCATATCATTTTAACACATTGTACATCTGCTACAAGCACGGCATTGACTGAAACAGAGTTGATCTGTGAGTGGGCCTATCCTTAAAAATTGCAAACAGGACTGGTCCACCCCCTACCCTTTCCCCAATCCCCTTTGATTTCAGACCTTAATATTGAATTGCAGTGAATTTGCCCTTTTGAACTGACCTGTAGTTATAAATTATATACTTGTGTTTTAAGTTTCTGCTGTCTTTTGAGCTACCACGTGTTTTTGAAGGATTTCTGAGCCTCAGGCTCTGATAGGTAAACAACCTGAATTCATTCATAAGAAGAATATACAAACTGTCACAAAGAACAGATTTTGTGATCCTTCCTTGGGTTTATCAGACTGTACTGTACATTAATTATACATTGTGGCTTGACTTGATTGACTACTCAGTGTCTATTTACAAGAGGGTGCTGAAAAGTCCAACCAACTTTCTAAATTCTGAGCATTATTTTGCCTCTGTAGCTGAAAAGAGGATTATTTCTTCTTGTAAAGTGCCAATCATAGCGCTATGTTTTGACATTGTTTCAGATCATTGATTGAAACATGTCAACGAAAAGTGTGGAATATTCAAGTGTGGAACACTGAGCCGTCATGAAGTTCCTATTCCTGCAGAAGAAAACTCCAAAGGAAATCTATGAATGTATGATGCAAACATTGAGTGACGAGTGCCCTTTTTACTCAACTGTGAAGAAATTGTGTTCAAACATTCAGAGTGGAGATTTCGAGACTGAAGATGCAGCAAGGTCTGGGTGGCCTCAAATGGTGTCAGCTCCTGAAATTGTTGACCATGTCCATGACCTGATTTTGGCACATCAGCAAATATCAGCTAAAACAATTACTGACACACTACAGATATCCAGGGAATGTGTTGGGTTTATAATCCATGAACAGCTGGGTATGCAGAAGCTGTCAGCCAAGTGGGTGCCTAAATGTTTGAATGCTGATGAGAAAAGACTTCATGTGGACGCATCCAAGTTGATTTTGCGGTATTTTTGTTGAGCTGGTGCCAACCTTTTGGAATGACTAGTTACTGTTGATGAAACATGGTTACACCACTATGATCCTCAGATGAAACAACAGTCAATGCAGTGGTGGCACTCAGGTTCACCAAGGCCAAAGAAGTTCAAGACCCAAACGTCAGCAGGAAAGGTCAATGCCACAATGTTTTGGGATCAGGAAGGTGTTGTAATGACTGATATTCCAAGGGGCCAAACAGTTAATACAGAATATTACTGTAACTTGCTGTGCCGATTAAAGGAGGGATTGAAAGAAAAAAAGGAGAGAGGAGCTGAGGAAAGGAGTTCTCTTTTTGCAAGACAATGCACCTGTTCACAAGGCTGGTACAATGATGGATGTTTTGATGAAATTGGGGCTTAAGTGCATAGACCATCCACCCTACTCACCAGCTCTTGCTCCATCTGACTATTTCCTGTTTCCAAACCTTAAATAGCATTTGAAAGGGCTGCGATTCTCGAATAATTTGGAGGTGACTGGAGCAGCGGAGTAGGATTTCTGTGACTAGACTTCAGACTTTTTTTGGGCAGGGTTACAGAATCTTCAGACACAATATGCCAAGTGTGTTGAACTTTGGGGAGAATATGTTGAATAACTTGCAAGTTTCATGGCTCCACGTCATTCCCTTCTTGGTCAGGCTTAGAACTTTTCAGCACCCCACTCATACAGAGCACATGCAAGGAGAAAAGCTGCACACAATTCAAGTGCCTCATTTGGGCTTGATCCTAGGTCCTTCATAACAGCCTTCTACTTACAAGGCTAGTTATACTACTGAAACATTTTCCCACACAGGTTTGGATATGCTTACTTTTTCTGTCATTACATTCGGTCTGTTGTTATCTCCTAACTTATTTTAGCATTTTCTGTTCCCCTGCATAAGTAAGAAGACAATATCTGACTTTATGTCTGGCCAAGTATACCCATGCCTGAATGTGCTAAGAATCGGAGTTTGATGTAAAGGACCAGTTCAAAGTGTATGACCTTGTTCTGTTTCTTTAGCCAAATGTGGCTACATATATTTGTGCAGCTGAAATGACCTGCTGTTTTGTGCTATCTTAACCTGTAACCTCCATCACTTGAGTGTTACCTGTGTATTATGCTGTTTCTCTATGATTTACCATCTGTAAAATTATCGACTCCCTAAATCTCCCCTCTAATATGGCTGTGTGCTCCATGACAGCTTCCAGTCATCAAAGGTGCTTGTCCAGCTGTCTGAGAATATGTATAATCCTCAAAGAGTTTACTGCTTCCACTGCAGGCTGTAACTTGCATCCACTCCATTCTTCAGCCGGGTGTGTCAGTGTTCTCACAAGTATGAGGCTAAAATGCATATTACTCTATCTGTGCTTGATGTTTCAGCTTCTTATATTCTGTAGAAAAATACCTCTTTACTTAGATAATCTCCTAACAATCATACCTCTCAACTGTCCAAATTTTCACAGAATGTCAAGATTTTTGCTTCATATTTTTGGTCTGTTTCTTATACAATTTGTGATTTTCTGGATTTCTGTGGTGAAACAGTGAGGACTGAAATCACGAAATAATGACAGGCATTTGAGTTTCAGACTTCATATCCTTCTGAAAATGCATGGTAATACAAGAACTTTTATTCAAGTAACTTTCTAAGTTTTTAAGAACGTTATTTAAAATGTGTCCCTATTTTTGGGATCCTCCCTCCCCCATTAGTATTGGCTTTGTCCAGATTTTTTGCGCTAAAAGATTGAGAGCTGTTTTGTTTCAGTTAAAACATGTGATTGAAATAAAAGCAGTAGAAATATTTTCTCTAAAACTGCATTTTTGAGTGTTCTAATCACATAGGAACCACCAAGGAGCAAAACAGTATTCCTTTCCTTTTAAAGTATAAAATGTTGCCCTCCACCAAAAAAAAAAAAAGTAGGTTGGTCATTTACCTGCCTCTTCATGATCTCTACATTCTGTGAATTATCAGAACCGTCTCAAGATTTCACGGTTTCATGACCATTTGTTCTGTGTCAGCAAAGCTCACAGCTCATAAAAATTAGCATATGTTTGCTCTTCTGTTGACAACTGCTAAAGTGTTTTTGGCCAGTAAAGAACCATTGTTACCTTTGCTGCTGCTGTTTGTGTTATCTTAACAAGTAAGAAATAAAACAATAAATTCTGTGCCACTTGGGTAGGCTGGTAAACAAATAGTAAAACACAAGAACTTTTTTTTATTTCTGAAGCTTTTAGCAGCTTGTTTCAGTTTTTCAAGAATGAGTTTGGTGATGTTCCAAGGGCTCAGGCTTGTTTTTCACAAATTGGTCTTTTCCACAGAAAATAACTTCCTAATCTTGGTCACATAGACTCATTAAGCCAAAAGTGTCTCCCTTTTTTTTCCCTAAATGAAGCCAAGATGTGTTTTATGCATTTACTGAGCTTTCTGATTCTTATCTGTCATGCATCATTAACTGCATTCATTACAACAAAAGATGGAAAGATATTTGCTTTTTGAGACAGTTGTGCGTCATTACAGGTCGTAAAGTAAGCATACTGGTAGCACTTTGACAGGAACTTGCAGTATGACCATGAACATGCCTAGTAGTCCCCCCACCCTACCCATAACCACCTGGGCATCTGAGTTATTCTTCAGTTCTAATGCAACTGTTGTGCTTCAGAGGGTTTAACCTAGCACAGTTTTCTTAGTTTATATCCTTGGAATAATGGCTGCTGGATCTCAGTTCAGTACAGGTTCTTCTATTAGTTCTGCAGAGCATTTATGAGAGGGCTTCCTGTTGTCATGGCAGCAGTATTTGTAACCGAATGTGAATGTAATACTGTGTGATTAAAAAAATAATTTTAAGAAGGACTACTAAATGGAAGATATAATGGGCTGAATTATGGCTCCCTTTGTGACTCACAGGGTGTGTGCTTTCCCTTTAAAGGCTGTGACACTGTGCAGCGGTTACATAGTACCATTTCTCATAATGTAACATTGACTACCACTGTAACACACATTGCGATCTCTGACCTGTATCACACATGACGATCTCTGCCCTGTATCACATATGCTGCAGCAGTTTGTGATTGTGACATTGTATGCACTTGTCATCATGTCCACACCAAAGAGTGGGCACTGCTTTGCCATGTCAATGGATACCTTTAAAATTGGTTGTAAAATGAAATTCTCCTCAGAAAAAGAACCTACTTGACACAGAGGTGGCTTGTTCTAGCTCCAGGTGTCTATGAACCCTAATTGCCCTGTTTAACTTGCAGTCTTTCCCCATCCTTGATATAGCTTACTTTGTTTATGTTTTGGTTTTGTTAATTAAGAGTGTCCATCTTGGGTAGACCCATTTACAAGTGTAGTTGGGCCAGAGCAGAAAAGCTTTGGTATGTATTGTATATATAACAGTATGTGAAGCGAAATAGTGAATTGGACATATTGTGACATAGTAAACAACATGTGCAGTTTATTCAGGGAAGTGATTTAGCTACAAACATGCATTGTTTAGCTATAGGCAGTTTTAATCAGCTTTGATTCATATTTACAATGACAGTTGTAGTCAAGATGTTCAGTAAACTACACTACAGATTGACTTGCGATAAACGCGGCCTAGGTTAAATAACTGCCAAAAGGAAATAAAAGTTACAAGGCTAACTCATACTCTTCCTTTTCCATCATACACAGAGCAATCATTTCTCTAAAGTTTGGTCATGCTGTATAAAAGATGTGGTCTGAGAGGTCAGAGAGGAAATAGCCCCAGGCTGTTACAGAAATGTTTGTGTAGCTTACATTCTGATGAAAATCTGAAAGTGTTTTTTTTCTCTTCCTTAACGTTGTCTTTATTATCCTTTTATTTAGTTCCCTCCCTCCCTGCCCCTTACCACATTTGTTAGAAAATTAGACTTTTTTTCTGTTCAGCACTGTGCCTTGACCCATTTTCTTAACTGGTAAGGTACTCTGTGCTCCTTTTTAAATGTACATGTGATACGTCTGTCACATCTAATGACTGGCACATTAAATGTTTATGCTGTCTAGGGTTTCCGCTTCTAGATGTCCTATTTGTGTTAAGTTAGCAGTGCATTGGCCAAACCCCTGCAGTGCAGAATGATGAAATCATGACTGTAGCCCGTAACAGTTGGCACTTGATAACCTACACTAGGAGGAAGCTCTGGTTTACCACTCTGGATAAACTGAGGCCAGGTTAGAAAAGTTCCACAAATAGAGTAGAGTGAAGGACAACACAATAGATACAAAGTTCTTACATAATGCAGAAAATAAACAATGTTTGATAAAAAAAAAATAGTAGGACAAAAGTTTTACATAAACTTAAGGAGAGACAGAAAGAAACATAGCTGGTGCTGATTGAAGATCCTTCCCTCCTCACCTGTACAATCCTAGTTCAAGCTGGTGTTAAAGGTGCTGGCAGCCTGCCCACTCGAGTCTGTTAACCTCTGTTGTAATGGTTATGCAGTATTCTGCAACCGTTCTCCTCAGGTTGTTACCACTGTCCCTCTTTGAATTTGTGACAGTTAATTATAATTTGCTGGACGCTGCTCCCTGGAAATTTGATTCCACTGACCCTTGTTCTTCCTAGTGCTTCTTTCTCCCCAGAACCTACAGTTCTGGTGCTATTCATTTAATCCCCCACTTCAATGCCCACCATTGCCGTGCTACTCATTATCTCCAGGTTTTGCCAACAACAATGTTTCTAATGCTGGCCTTTCTAGAGTGAGAGCTCCTGATGTCTGTTTTTTCAGTCCCGTTGAGTTGGATGCTGACTGGTGCCTCTCCTGATGGTACAGTTTCTGACTTTTCTCAATGCCTGCATTTCAGCGGACAGTGCTTCTAACTCCAGCTTTTCCAGGCCTGGCACCAGTGGCACAATTTGTTGTTTCAGTCACTACAAAATGCTCAGTCTTTCTGGTCCCAGTCAGTCCCTTTTCTCTCCATTGGAGAACCATCATTATGAGCACCTCTTCAGATGTCAGTCCTTCCACCTAATTTTGGGCCAAAACTGGTACTTCAGGCCTGCAGCTTCCATACCATGCCCTGTCTCCTTTCAAATATTTATTTCTCACCGCAGTCCCTGAGAAGACCCTTAACTCATCTGACCCTCCTAAAACCACAAAAGTTGTCTGTTGCTCTCCTACTCTGGACACAATAGAGGAGTCTTTATGGGTTCTGTTCAAGCAGAACATATCCCGATAGAAATTTACTGACTTTAACTTAAGTAACTTCTGTACAAACTAACTGCTGTAATCATACATGCTTACTCACTGGCTTCATTCTCAAAATTGCACCAGGAATGGCATGTGCCTGGCATTTATACATGCACGCTCAGTCTATGATATGCTTCTTAAAGACACAGCACACGGCACATGCACTCTGATCTACAGTGTCTATTAACTGAAACACTTGGAACAAGAGTTTTATGTTTCTAGAAGATTTAGATGGTGACGCAGGGGTCAGTTCCCCCTAGTTATCTATAACTCAGCATTTTCTGCTGTTAAGTCAGCAGTGAGAGTGTTGGCCCAGTGAGTTGGTCTCCTTTCCCCAGAGGACACTTCAGAGTCCTCAATGTTTTAAAATCCAGTTTTCCTTAGTGGCTTCATTATTTGAGTAAATCCTGCAGGATGCCACAGTGATAGCATGAGAGAACCAAAGCACAATAGCCTCAGTCACCAAAGTGATGGACACAGAGGGAGTGCATGGTTTGGGCAGAAACTTCCAAGGCAGATGTTACTGTATGTTTGGCAGCACTGTATATAACTCTAACTGAGCAGCACCCAGCTGTCCATCCCCAATTTGACACATCCCAGACATCCACCACCTTAATACCGCTGGTGCTGAATGACCTTAAGTGCATCCTGTGCTCACAGAAGGCCATAACAGATGAGTAATAAAATGCTGCAGAAGAGTTGCCAGCAGGCATCTTAAAAGAACCTAGAGTCTGGGCCTCTCCTCCCTTAAGAGACAACAGCCTTATGGTCCACATGGCATATTGTTTTGTGGTGGGGTTGTTAGTACAAAAATAAAAAACAGTATGGCCATTCAACTGAACTCCTGGCTAAATATGCTAAGGATACTAAGGTGACCTTTTTGGACATCTCCTTCAGCAACCCATCACCTTTGGTCCAGAAGTAAGTGGACATATGAAAAGATGAAGGAAATACAGCAAACCTTGAAAGCACTGGTTGTTAACCTTTAACCCCTAGTGTTCAGAAGACCTAGTGTCACTTATGCTTCTGGCTTGGCCAACTACCACAACAAGAGAGTGATGAGAACAGGCACTCAGATTAGAATATGCTTATCCCTACCTGAAAGGTAATGGACTTAGCGTTCAGAATCCCAAGTGACTTCCAGGAGGCTACAGAAGTCCTACCTACATGCCAAATTGTACCATACAGGAGGCATTTACAGGGATTGTTGTCATTGATGTCCCAACATGTAAAACATCCTCAACAGAAGCTGCAAGTATGAAGAACTTCTGCAGTCCTGTACAGAACAATAATACAAGATATCAACAAGTTCTGCAGTCCTGTACAGAACAATAATCCAAGATATCAACAAGTTATGTAGTCCTGTACAGAACAATAATCCAAGATATCAACAAATTCTGTAGTCCTGTACAGAACAATAATCCAAGATATCAACAAGTTCTGTAGTCCGTACAGAACAATAATCCAGGATATCAACAACTCCTGTACAGAACAATAATCCAATATATCAACAAGTTCTGTAGTCCTGTACAGAACAATAATCCAAGATACCAACAAGTTCTGTAGTCCTGTACAGAACAATAATCCAAGATATCAACAAGTTCTGTAGTATTGTACAGAACAATAATCCAATACATCAACAAGTTCTGTAGTCCTGTACAGAACAATAATCCAAGACATCAACAAATTCTGTAGTCCTGTACAGAACAATAATCCAAGATATCAACAAGTTCTGTAGTCCTGTACAGAACAATAATCCAAGATATCAACAAGTTCTGTAATCCTGTACAGAACAATAGTCTAAGATATCAACAAGTTCTGTAGTCCATTACAGAACAATAATCCAAGATATCAACAAATTCTGTAGTCCCATACAGAACAATAATACAAGATATCAACAAGTTCTGTAGTCCTGTACAGAACAATAATCCAAGATATCAACAGGTTCTGTAGTCTTGTACAGAACAATAATATAAGATATCAACAAGTTCTGTAGTCCTGTACAGAACAATAATCCAAGATATCAACAAGTTCTGTAGTCCTGTACAGAACAATAATCCAAGATATCATCAAGTTCTGTAGTTCTGCACAGAACAATAATCCAAGATATCAACAAATTCTGTAGTCCTGTACAGAATAATAATCCAAGATATCAACAAGGTCTGCAGTCCTGTACAGAATAATCCAAGATATCAACAAGTTCTGTAGTCCTGTACAGAACAATAATCAAAGATATTAACAAGTTCTGCAGTCCTGTAGAGAACAATAATCCAAGATATCAACAAGTTCTGCAGTCCTGTACAGAACAATAATCCAAGATATCAACAAGTTCTGTAGTCCTGTACAGAACAGTAATCCAAGATATCAACAAGTTATTTAGTCCTGCACAGAACAATAATCCAAGATATCAACAAGTTCTGTAGTCCTGTACAGAACAATAATCCAATATATCAACAAGTTCTGTAGTCATGTACAGAACAATAATCCAAGATATCAACAAGTTCTGTAGTCCTGTACATAACAATAATCCAGTATATCAACAAGTTCCATAGTCCTGTACAGAACAATAATCCAAGATATCAACAAGTTCTGTAGTCCTGTACATAACAATAATCCAGTATATCAACAAGTTCTGTAGTCCTGCACAGAACAATAATCCAATATATCAGCAAGTTCTGTAGTCCTGTACAGAACAATAATCCAAAATATCACCAAGTTCTGTAGTCCTGGACAGAACAATAATCCAAGATATCAACAAGTTCTGTAGTCCTGTACAGAGCAATAATCCAAGATATCAACAAGTTCTGTAGTCCTATACAGAACAATAATCCAATATATCAACAAGTTCTGTAGTCCTATACAGAACAATAATCCAATATATCAACAAGTTCTGTAGTCCTGTACAGAACAATAATCAAAGATATCAACAAGTTCTGTAGTCGTGTACAGAACAATAATCAAAAATATTAACAAGTTCTGCAGTCCTGTACAGAACGATAATCCAGTATATCAACAAGTTCTGTAGTCCTGTACAGATCAATAATCCAAGATATCAACAAGTTCTGTAGTCCTGTACAGAACAATGATCCAAGATATCAACAAATTCTGCAGTCCTGTACAGAACAATAATCCAAGATATCAACAAGTTCTGCAGTTCTGTACAGAACAATAATCCAAGATATCAACAAGTTCTGTAGTCCTATACAGAACAATAATCCAATATATCAACAAGTTCTGTAGTCATGTACAGAACAATAATCAAAGATATTAACAAGTTCTGCAGTCCTGTACAGAACAATTATCCAATATATCAACAAGTTCTGTAGTCCTGTACAGAACAATTATCCAAGATATCAACAAGTTCTTTAGTGCTGTACAGATCAATAATCCAAGATATCAACAAGTTCTGTAGTCCTGTACAGATCAATAATCCAAGATATCAACAAGTTCTGTAGTCCTGTACAGAACAATAATCCAAGATATCAACAAGTTCTGCAGTCCTGTACAGAACAATAATCCAAGATATCAACAAGTTCTGCAGTCCTGTACAGAACAATAATCCAAGATATCAACAAGTTCTGCAGTCCTGTACAGAACAATAATCCAAGATATCAACAAGTTCTGCAGTCCTGTACAGAACAATAATCCAAGATATCAACAAGTTCTGTAGTCCTGTACAGAACAATAATCAAATATATCAACAAGTTCTGTAGTCCTGTACAGAACAATTATCCAAGATATCAACAAGTTCTTTAGTGCTGTACAGAACAATAATCCAAGATATCAACAAGTTCTGTAGTCCTGTACAGAACAATAATCTAAGATATCAACAAGTTCTGTAGTCCGGTACAGAACAATAATCCAAGATATCAACAAGTTCTGTAGTCCTGTACAGAACAATAATCCAGTATATCAACAAGTTATGTAGTCCTGCACAGAACAATAATCCAATATATCAACAAGTTCTGTAGTCCTGTACAGAACAATAATCAAAGATATCAACAAGTTCTGTAGTCCTGTACAGAACAATAATCCACAATATCAACAAGTTCTGTAGTCCTGTACAGAACAATGATCCAATATATCAACAAATTCTGCAGTCCTGTACAGAACAATAATCCAAGGTATCAACAAGTTCTGCAGTTCTGTACAACAATAATCCAAGATATCAACAAGTTCTGCAGTCCTGTACAGAACAATTATCTAATATATCAACAAGTTCTGTAGCCCTGTACAGAACAATTATCAAAGATATCAACAAGTTCTTTAGTGCTGTACAGATCAATAATCCAAGATATCAACAAGTTCTGTAGTCCTGTACAGATCAATAATCCAAGATATCAACAAGTTCTGTAGTCCTGTACAGAACAATAATCCAAGATATCAACAAGTTCTGCAGTCCTGTACAGAACAATAATCCAAGATATCAACAAGTTCTGCAGTCCTGTACAGAACAATAATCCAAGATAACAAGTTCTGTAGTCCTATACAGAACAATAATCCAAGATATCATCAAGTTCTGTAGTCCGGTACAGAACAATAATCCAAGATATCAACAAGTTCTGTAGTCCTGTACAGAACAATAATCCAGTATATCAACAAGTTATGTAGTCCTGCACAGAACAATAATCCAATATATCAACAAGTTCTGTAGTCCTGTACAGAACAATAATCAAAGATATCAACAAGTTCTGTAGTCCTGTACAGAACAATAATCCACAATATCAACAAGTTCTGTAGTCCTGGACAGATCAATAATCCAAGATATCAAAAAGTTCTGTAGTCCTGTACAGAACAATTATCCAAGATATAAACAAGTTCTGTAGTCCTGTACAGAACAATAATCCAAGATATCATCAAGTTCTGTAGTCCTGTACAGAACAATAATCCAAGATATCAACAAGTTCTGTAGTCCTGTACAGAATAATAATCCAATATATCAACAAGTTCTGCAGTCCTGTACAGAATAATCCAAGATATCAACAAGTTCTGAAGTCCTGTACAGAACAATAATACAAGATATCAACAAGTTCTGTAGTCCTGTACAGAGCAATAATCCAAGATATCAACAAGTTCTGTAGTCCTGTACAGAACAATAATCCAAGATATCAACAAGTTCTGTAGTCCTGTACAGAACAATAATCAAAGATATCAACAAGTTCTGTAGTCGTGTACAGAACAATAATCAAAGATATTAACAAGTTCTGCAGTCCTGTACAGAATGATAATCCAGTATATCAACAAGTTCTGTAGCCCTGTACAGATCAATAATCCAAGATATCAACAAGTTCTGTAGTCCTGTACAAAACAATAATCCAAGATATCAACAAGTTCTGCAGTCCTGTACAGAACAATAATCCAAGATATCAAAAAGTTCTGCAGTTCTGTACAGAACAATAATCCAAGATATCAACAAGTTCTGTAGTCCTGTACAGAACAATTATCCAAGATATCAACAAGTTCTTTAGTGCTGTACAGATCAATAATCCAAGATATCAACAAGTTCTGTAGTCCTGTACAGATCAATAATCCAAGATATCAACAAGTTCTGTAGTCCTGTACAGAACAATAATCCAAGATATCAACAAGTTCTGCAGTCCTGTACAGAACAATAATCCAAGATATCAACAAGTTCTGCAGTCCTGTACAGAACAATAATCCAAGATATCAACAAGTTCTGTAGTCCTATACAGAACAATAATCCAATATATCAACAAGTCCTGTAGTCCTGTACAGAACAATTATCCAAGATATCAACAAGTTCTTTAGTGCTGTACAGAACAATAATCCAAGATATCAACGCAGCTAGGAAAGGACTAAAGTATTATTCATTTTTTTTATGCCCAGGAAATCCAAGGGTATCAGACCCTTTCAGGATCTCCATGTTCTAAACACCCTTTTTCCCCAGTGAACCTTTTCATATTGTCATGATACAGTCCGGTATTCCATGCCTGTCTCCTAGAGCTTGGATGTTGTGCTTGGACCCGTAAAATGCCTATCTCCATATCAAGATCACCATGGAGTCAAGGAGGCTTCTACATTGTAGGAGCCAGTCTGTGATAGTGTAGGACCCTTCGATTTGGGCTCACTTCTGCATGTAGAGTGTTCATTAAATGCATGCAGGCAATGGCAGATCATCTCAGATGGCAGGGATCCAAGAATTTTTCATACTTGGATGACTGCCTCCTTGGACTTACATGGGATGGTCTCCTCCAGTAGAGAAAGTCTCTGTTCAATCTGTTCTTCTTCCTCAGAGCCACAGTAAACCTTGCAGAGTGTACCTCTTCTCAGTTCAGGCCTTTACATTTATTGGATGTTCCCATGACAAAAAGATTTTTTGGGCCTTTTGGCTGCAAGACAGACTGATGTCTATCTGCTAAGGACTGCATATATCAGATTCTCCCAGTGTTGACAGAGTCTTGCCTGAAATAGACTGCATGCAGCTTTATGCTGGACTCCACATGAAAGTTCTGCAGTGGATTCTGAAATTTCAGTCACCCAACTCTCCTTCCTCACATTTGAATCTCCAGGTATGTAGTTGTCATCTAGCCTGATGACCATTTCCACTCATCCCTCAGATAGGGAAGCCCTTCCAGTTTCAGACTCCTTAGGTGACAGTGATTTCTGATGTTTCTTCTCTGACAGTGATTTCTGATGTTTCTTCTCTGTAGTGGGGAAGGACATTACAATAATAAGACCCTCCAAGGTACCTGGACACTTCAGCAGTCTCACTTTCATACCATCATACTGTAGATTGTGGGCAGTTTTACTGTCCCTCCAAGCCTGTCAAGACTGTCTCCACAGGGAAGTTCTTTCCTTTAAGCCTGACAACATAGTTTTAGCCTGGAATATTAACAAAGTTGTCTCAGTCTTATCCATAATGCTGCAAAAGCTTGACTGTGTGTGTGTGTGTGTGTGTGTGTGTGTGTGTGTGTGTGTGTGTGTGTGTGTGTGTGTGTGTGTGTGCGTGTGTGTGTGTGTGTGTGTGTGTGTGGCAATGGGTAGTACACTCAGAACACTACTTTGCTGGAAGGCACATTACTGTATTAACAAAACTGGTAAGCCGACAGGCTGAGGTGCTACCTGTTTTTGCTGAATGAGTGGGCATGGGAAGGCAAAGTGATCAGTTCCCTTCATTCCACTCTACCTAATCTAGTCTGATATTTGCACCCAGTTGATGGTAACCCTGATTTGCACCTCATCCCTATGTTTTTAGGCTGGCATATTTCAGTGGACATTTAAGCTTACTGGCATGTTTTGTGCTGCAGTCTTAGGGAAACAGAGGTCTGTGAGGTACTTGTGTTTCAAAAGATGGTCTTGTGGATATGCAAAACTATGATCCACACATGAAATTCTGGCAGCTTTTCTGTACTCCACTCTATCATATCCGCTATGTCCCGGCTAGATGTCTTTGATGCAGCTTCTATGAAATTTGTGCTGTCAGTTCTCAAACTGAGTCAGGGAGCCCTGTTTTGCACTGACTCTTGACTATGCCTTACTTTGGATTATATCTCATGTAAGGGTTCTGTAAATATGCCCAAAGTGAGTGAGTTAAGAATCCTTTAAGGTAATAGAGTTGGGGTTACCTGCATATATAACCACTCCCCCTTTATGGCTTAAGTGGGCTCCATGGGTAGTGGCCAATCTGTTAAAGGAAAACTCCATCCTAGAACTAGAAAATTTTTTTTTCACTCTATCTTTGTTTCCTGCCCTATTTTAATACATGAAAATCACTCTAAGTGCTTTATTTGTAATTTTAGCCTGTTTTCCACAACATAGCTACCAATGGGGCTTGATGTATCAACATGATCTTGTACTCCCTCAAGCCTTTCTCTTTCCCATAATACTTTGTATGACTCATGCCAGACATAAGAAAGTAACTTTGAATTCCAATGCCATTGACATGTAATGGGATTTGGAAGGGTCACTGTTATTTTCTTTACCTTCTGTAAAAGGACTGCTTCTTTTCTGTCTCTAATCACCCTCATTTATGATTGGCTCAGACCTTGATTTACACTATACTTAGAAGTTATCCAGCTACAGCCAGAAAACTAACTAAACTGCAGGTCTTTGTTCAGTGTTTTCTTTTGTAGTTCAAGAAGAATTGAGAGTCCCTTCCCCCCACACTACTGCAGGGATGTTAAAACTGTCACTGCACTGAGAGACCCTTGCAGAATCAATTCCTCAGACTACAAAAGAAAACCCTGAAAAAAGGCCTGCAGTTTAGTTACTTTTCTGCCTGTGGCTGGATAACTTCTAAGTATAGTGTAAAACAAGGTCTGAGCCAAATATATATGAGGGTGATTAAAGACAGAAAAAAGTCCTTTTACAGAAGGTAAAGAAAATAACAGTGACCCTCCCAAATCCCATTATATGTCAATAGCATGGGAATTCAAAGTTACTTCCTTATGTCTGGCATGAGTCATACAAAGTATTATGGGAAAGAGAAAGGCTTGAGGGAGTACAAGATCATGTTGATACATCAAGCCCCATTGGTAGCCATGTTGTGAAAAACAGGCTACAATTACAAATAAAGCACTTAGAGTAATTGTTATGTGTTAAAATAGGTCAAGAAACAAAGACAGAGTGAAACATTTTTTTTTTAGTTCTAGGGTTGAGTTTTCCTTTAAGTTTGATGACTGGGTGTTCTGTCACTGTCCCACTTTGTAAGTAAGGCCACTGTGCAGTGCTGACTGGTGAAAAGTTTTGTTTCTATACAGGTTGGAACAGATGTTGTCCGACTGTGTCAAGATGGTAGCCCCAGAGAAGAAGAGCTTTGCACTAAATTTATTTGCATTTACCCCACACACACACATGCTACCAGTCTTGTGTAGGTATGTAGCTTTGTGTTAACCTGTGAGGTTACTCTACTTTTGACATTGAAGTTACCCTGTAAATGTTTTATGCAAGGCCATAAATTTAACTTGTTGAACAACTACTGTTTACTTACTCCCTCCCAATGCTGAATGTTCTAGGACTGCCATCTGCATTTTGGCCTTATTTTTCAAGCCAAGCATCACTTTAGGCCTGGATACTGTCCTTGATGCCACCTTCTATCTTACAGGCACAGTGTGCAGAACAAAGGGTCACTATTTCTTTTGTTAAGGCTGCTCATGTCAGTGTGGCCAAGGCATTTGACTTGGCCACTCATGATCAGCTTCTTTTTAAACTCTGGTGCTCTTGTTCTGCAAGGAAATCAATTGTTGAGTGAAACCAGGTTTACCGAAGACTGTTTTTAGAAGAGCAACAGTTGAAACCCAAAGGGTGGATTCTCTTGTTTCCTTCAATGTGGTGCCTTGAAGTTAGTGTGTGGGGACTTTTTCCTGCATACAGAAAATGTAGCACGCTGACCTTGTTGAAGTTGTCTATGGTAAATTCACTTTCAGCACAGTGTACTTCATCTGGTTTTACATGCTTGAATTACTGTCCTTTCATGTTGGTTTTAAGGATATTGCTGCCTGTTGCAGTGGACATCCTGGGTACTGTATCCAGGCCTTGTTACTTTGCCAAACTTCTTTTCCTTATGTAAAAAGAAGAAAGATACTCTGCCCCGCTCGCTCTCCAACATAATTACAGCCAGCCTAGATAGTTAATTCTGCACTACCCCAGCAACACCTAAGCTCCTCCCACATCCCACAAATGGTTAGCACCTCTCATAAATATGATGACTCATTGGATACTCTAAATTTTTCATGTATTCTATCCCTTATAGGTCTCAACCTCTTAAGAGGCCAGTGTGGAAAACTTACCATAATAATGTGTGACAAATAGCTAAAAATGTTGAACATCCTATTTTCACACGGAATGAAAATGTACCAGATCCAGGGTGCATGGCTGAAGTGATCTTTCAATCAAAAGCATTTTGTTGCAAAGTATGTATCAGTCAAAAATGCATACTCAACATTTGTTATCAAATTCTTCTATAAAAAAGATACATATTCTAATTCAATTACAAAGTTAATAGAACATCACATTTTTCATTAGTGTGCATTTTCCTAAGAAATAGTGGCACTAATTAATCTGACATTTTGCATCAGCATGCATTTTGTTAAGATAAAGCATGATACTTAAAGTCTGACACTGACTGACTAATCAACATTAATTTACCAGAAAAAAATCAAAACTTTTACAAGAGACAGGGTAAAAGTATGAGGCAAAATTGGTGACACTTCAAAAGTATGCATACACGTCTCAGAAGAGCTTTGTTGCATGCTTCACCCCTAGTCATAAATCAGAACAAAAGCTTTACAGATTACTGCCTCATAGCTCCCGACTTATTTGCTGAAATATTTGAGACAAAATTAAACATAGTGGGGGACAATGGTGCATCTTAACACATTATTTTAATTCTCTTAGAAAGTAAGTAGATCTGTACCATCAGTGTCTCACATTGACTGTAACCCTTAGTGATGTGGCAGGAAATTAAAAACTTTTGTAAGGGAGAAGACATAAATATGAGGTAAAAATCAGACAGTTCAGAGGCAAATCCATACATTTCCAAACTGTATCTTCCCCCCTCCCCAAACTACAGACCCGATAAATCACCAAAACAACTTCTGCAGATAGTAGTTTTCAACGTCTGTGATCAAAAATCAAGCACAGGGTCAAATGTTATGGGGACAATTTACCCCAAATCAGGGACAATTTATTGCATAGGGGCTGCTGTTTGATTAAAAAAATTATCATAATTAATCACTCAATTAAAAGTTTTAATCTAAATTAACTGCATATTTATCAACATTTTTCCCTTCTAACATATTAGTCTACCAATTTGATATACACTGAGTGCGGATAAAAAACAAGACAAGACAAAAAAAAGACATTGATGTTGTAACTTTATTTTCTTAGCCAATTGCTTAAGCAGACCAATTTATATACACTGGTTGGATCAAGAGATGCTCTTTTTTATTGACAACATATCCAGACACTGGTAAGAAGCATTCACAAGGGACAGTAGTGGCTGGGGGTGCAAAATATATTCTGGCTAACGTAGCCAGGACTGGGTAAATGTCCTTGTGTAGCTCCCACCACTGTTGTGGATCAGAGACAATGTCAGTTTGTTTTTTAGGTCTGTATCACTCAGCCACTGCTTTCTCAGAGGAGGAGAGAGACATCAGTGGTTCATCTTCAGAGTCTGATAAAAGTTCATGCATTTGCATTCTCTGTCTGGGTGATTCTGGTTGATGATTTTGTTGACCAGAATTTTCCACAAGAACTTCTAGTCTTGCCAAACCTTGTCTCTTTTGTCATTTTGCAAGCATTTAAGATTTTTGAAACATAGGTCTAGAGCAGTCGCACTTCTCAAACACAAAAGGTTGAGGTTCAGTTTGCATTGTTCTAGATCTGTCAAGAATATATCTTTGAAATGTATGATGCTAGCACGGTCATCATCAGATTCTACCATTTTGACTTAAAGGTGGCAGAGTGTTGGAAGTATCATTGAGGAGGAAACATACTGCTCTCCCCCCAGTAATTCTGTAGACTGGCGATAGGAATTGAGAACCTTTTGTACCAGGTGTAGTTTCTCCCACTCTGTCTCCATTAGTAGAGTGAGCCCGTGTTTCTGGCATGGCTGTGCTAGAGTTTTCAGCACAGCTTCTTTGTAGTTTAGAAGTCATTCTTCATCTGAAGAGATGAATTCCAATGTGTGGAAATGTCATGAATTAACTACTTCTGTCGCTGATACAGTTGCATCTGCTGCATTGTCAACTCAGCACTGTTCGCAGCACTGTGTTTAAAGTGTTCCATAACTTTGCAGCATTTAGTAAGGAGCCCTTCAGTTCCAGATTCTGCAACTGCTTTATTTACAGACAACTGAAGGTTGTGTGCTGCACAAGGCATGTTCTAAAATGGCAGCATTCCTAGAGAAGCTATCGCATTACGTGCATTGTCTGTACCAAAAGAGGTCACGTTCTCATAAATTCCCCATAATCTTACCATTGATGAAAAGTGTTCTGCACAGTTTTCAGAAGTGTCATTCTTCAATTTACTTAACACACAGTAAAAACAACTAAAAAACCCAATCTTTGTCAATAAAATGACAAGGTACTTATCATTAGCCACAGACGACCAACAGTTTCCCATTAAAGGTACAAATTCGACCCTGCCATAAAGTGACTTATTTTCTCTCTTTCTTACTCATACAAATCATCAATTCAATTGCTAATGCTGGACCTGAAAGACGAAGTATATGACAGGTTTCCACTGGTGACACAAATAACGTCCTGGAGGCCTTCATCAGTGACAATGTTAATTGGTCGACTATTCTCAACAATCCATCTCGCAATGTTATTAGTAATGTTGTATTTCCCTAGATCCATTGCTCTTTCCATCTCCTGAAGTTCAACAAATGTAGTCTGGAGACACACCGATTCAACTTTAGTTGACAATGCGGCTCATCGTGAGAGATAAATGCATGCTTTGTTCACAAGGGATAATTGAGCGATAAATTGTAATGATGATATTTACGTTCTTTCTTGAAACACTTGCAAACTACGGTGTCACTAGTTTTAAAAACAACCTTTCCACTTAAAATCATTCTTTCTGCCTTTGATTCCATTTTAATTCGCAATATGAACTAACTTCTGTTTATCACACTCATGCTCACGAAAGGAAGACTGGAAACAACACGGGAAGCGATGAAGGGAAGCTGACCCTGGTAACCTGCGACTACTGTTAATATATGGATTCATTTGGTGCTGCTTACTTAACAATGCATGAACCACGGTCAAATTAACAGGGATTTAATGAATGCATTTAGGTGTTTTTTATTTAAATTTAATCACAGAAATTTTTAAAGCATTAATCGGACATGTTAACAGCGATTAATCAGCAGCCCTACATATTAGAATTCACTCAGAAAGTTATTAATGTATTGCATTTTGCATCAGCATGTTTTTCTGAAAAAAAAACAATTTTCAGACGTTAACAGATACTCAGATATTTACAAGAAAACCTGACACTTTTAGGTGGGACAGGGCAGAAGTAGGAAGCAAAGTCAGGGACAGCTCAGAACAGTAATGCCTACATACACATTTCAGAAGACCTCCCCTCCCCTGAATTGCTACAGCCCTAGTAACTTGCCCCTTAAATTACCAGGTTCAGTAACTGTCCCTTGCAGATGATCCAACCAATTCCAGAAGCTGCAGGCATACAAAAAAAAATCCACAGATAGCAGCACAGCAGAGATGAATCAGCCTAGCTGTAAATCCATGCTGCAGCTTTCAACTGGATATAACACTATAGTGCACCCAAATTGCAGCAGACAAACAAACGAGAGCTTTCAATTAAAGCGGCTGTCTGCTGTAATGCCTCCAGCTACAAAATCCACAGTGTCACAGTGGTGCAAAAACTAGCAGACTCACGATTGGTCAGTTTGCCTTTGAGCTGTTCTCTGGTTGGCACCACACTCTCTACACTGATTGGCTAAAACTGTGACCTCTAAACCAGTTGTAGAATGGAATGCAGAGCTATCACCTTGAGATGTGGAACAGTGTAGCACTGATTGTGTTTTATTCCAAATACTGAGCATTCTGCACCATGTGGGCCATTTGGATGGTGGTCTATCCCTTGCCCTTGTGACCCAGGTCATGGCAGAAAAGGGTCCATGGCATATCATTTTAGTTACCTTTTATTGTGTTTGTTTGTTAATTGGGTTATATCGCTTTGCACAGTTCACTACTGGCTATAGTAAAGCATTCTATTATCCCACAATCATTTGTTTAAAGAAAAAGTGGGATAGCCTGATCTAAACCTTCCACCTTTCAATTTCTTCGACATGCTTTCCGTCACTAGTCCATTTTCCCTTGTGTACAGTTCATCCATGTTTATTTGACTGTGTGTCATCTTTTCTATACTAAAAAGTTTAAATATATTCAGTCTTTTTTCACCAATTAAATTTGTTGTTCTACTTCTGTCATCAACTTTCTCGGAATGTTTTTTCCCTCAACATCAATGTTTTCCATTTTGCAGTGCCTAGAACTGATCCTGCTATTCCAAATGTTGTTAAAATGAATGATAACATTTGCATTCCTGAAGTCTGGTCCTCTTGCTTTGCTGACCTTCACTCCTTTGTGCTTTTGCAGAATGCTTTAGCGCAGATCCTTTCCCTTTACTTTGTAAAATGCATCATTCAGTTTATAGCTAACATTAACATTCCTTCTCTACCAAAGTGTGTTGAACTGAACTTCAGTACATTCCACACTACATCACTATGGCTAGTCTGGATATGGATATATGTCCATTAGAGGTAGAGGCCGAAAAAAAAAAAAAAAAAAAAAAACACACGTTTAAAAAAAAATATAACTAAAAAAAAAAAAAAAAAGGAAATATAGTTATAAAAATGAAGACTATAGTCATTATGCTAAAATTTAAACTAAATATAAATAAGCAGGTATATAAGAAACAAAAAGGGTATGGGGTAGAAAGAGTAAAGACTATATCTTAAGAGGGAGTGGAACTTCTTGCTACTTTTCACCACAGTTTCTCTTGTTACACTTTGAAAAATAAAAATAAAATAGCAATGCAAGAAAAACGCTTTTCTAAATAAAAATGTGGATTAGTAGACAAAGCTTGGGTTGCTGTGTGCTGTTATGCTTAATAGGAATGTAGTTGATAAAGAAATGAAAGATTTCACTTGGCTAATCTTAGACATTTGATGTGTAGGCACTAATCATGCCTGACTTGTACACCAACATACTTGGATCTGCTGCCAGTACTAATTTTTTCATGTTAAGTGACCTGTACACAAGGGAGGAGACACCCTGCACATGTAACTGGCCACATTAGTGCTCAAGTTTTGTATGGCTTGTGTTTCAGGTCACCACTGCAGGTCACAATGTAGTGGCATTGTCTGTGGTCTGTACGGCATCAGAGTGCCACATACTGTGATGGGTTTTATAGTATCATCATGTAGTGGCATTGTCTGTGGTCTGTACAGCATCAGAGTGCCAAGTACTGTGATGGGTTTTAAAGTATCACCATGCTGTATGTAATTTCTGAGTATGCCACACAGTTCAACTCTTTGCCTCTCTAAATTGTTGTGATTGTAATATACCAGTGATACATGCATTTTCAGTGACCTGCCACTGCCCACAGCTCTTTTCCAATATGTGTGTGTTCCGCAAATTCTGTAATCAGTGTGGCAGACTTAATTTACCCTGTATTTTTATATTTCTATGCCCAATGTAATACATTCCGTTTTCTGTTTTGTCTCCCATACTGAAACTGTGACCCTATTGTGGCTGCCAAATTTGCCCATACACAATGGATGTTTTCACTTCTATGCCCTGTTGCATGGTGCAGTTACTTCATGAATCTTAATCATAGTCCAACACAACTGAATGCAGTTTATATAGACTGACGTTATCAAAGCTTTTGGTCTACCGAAGACACATATGACATGTCATTGTTTCTCAGCAATGCTGTTGTTTTCCTGGTGTTCTACTGTGATGCTATGACTATTTATTTCTCATCGGACAATTGAGGGTGTACCCCTTACTGTAGATCTGCATTTTTTGGCTCACTTTTTGTTCTAAGAATTACCTGTGATGTGTGCTTGATTGCAGTTATAAAATATATCTGATAAAAATGTTTGTGCGTGTGAGGCTTAGAAATCAACATATCATACAGGTATCATTATCCTATCAGTGGAATGACATGCCTGACTTCAAAGAAACAACTGCTTTTCAAAATGTGGGAGGCTTTAAAATAACTTTTCCAAACAGCTGTTGCTCTAGAATGGAATAACGGACTTTACATTAAAAAATCCATTTTTAGCAACCCATGGAAAGCTCTTAGGAATGTCTTATAAAGTACCTGGGAGTAGTTATTGCATGCCATTAAAAAAACAATAAAATTACGTAGTTCTTAAGTGAGAAGATTAGCATCTTGCAGGTATGTACATGAGATTTAATGTAATATGAAGGAACTAGAATTCATTGCACAACTCTGATGGTGCAATTAAATTTAAGTCTTTTTTCTTTTAGATGACAGTTCATCTTCCATTTCTTTCAGACTCTTAAAGTGTTTTGTCACACTTTAGTAGTGCATCATGACAACTAACAAGTTAAGTGCTGTGATTCATCTTGCCTTAGCACAGTGTTATTTGTTTGAACTATGCTTTTAATTAAAATTTTGTATTAAAATCATGGCTGAAACAAACTGAGACATCACCTTAGGGATCTCCCATAGACTTTAATGGACTCATCTCTATGCATGTGCTGCAAGCTTCCATTAAAGTCTGTGGGCGCAGTTCATGTTTTCACTTGAGGTTAAAGATCACCATAACTTTCAGTGGTGTCAGTGTTGGGAAAATAAATTTCACGGAGGCGACAGAGGATTGAAAAGGAGAATGAGAA
The DNA here is from genome assembly GCF_019279795.1 of Protopterus annectens. NCBI lineage: Eukaryota > Metazoa > Chordata > Ceratodontiformes > Protopteridae > Protopterus > Protopterus annectens. The sequence goes on along the minus strand of NC_056748.1, from coordinate 65,441,115 downwards.
CATTTGCCAATCAGACGAAAATGAAAATCTGTCGTATGTACACCACATATTGTGGCACAAAAGGTAAATCACCGATGTGTGACAAACCCTTTAAAAAAGTACCCTGTCATGAAAGTCCTGGTACTTATTTAGGTAGTACCTTCTGCATTTATGGACTGCATTTGTAGGTAGACGCTCAGCGTAAGATGCATGTTTATTCTCATTCATTTATTTTTATAACTCCACAACTCGGATTTTCTGTATTTTGTATTTCTTGTATATTTCTTAAAAAAATGTTGCATTATTTGCTGTGCTACCAGAGTCTTTTTATTTTGCAAGTGTCTGTGCTTGTTGATAACTGTGTTATGACTGTTTGCTTACCGCATATTTTCAGGATAAGGAACAACTGTGGTCTTGACTTGATCAGGCATAGGGCTGTGAACTGGTTTGCTTGTTTACAGCGTTTAGGTTTGCATCATTCCCATCATTCCCATCATTCCCATCATTCCCATCATTCCCATCTAGCTGCAGTGTCAGAGTGATGTCGTGTCGCTTACTATGCTGTCATAGAGAAAAGGATTCTTATTTAATGCTGCTGTCACAACCTGTGTTTGCTACTTTGTTCTAGAAACTTCTAGGTGAGGCTTTTTATGATAAAACTACACATTTGTTCCCTGCATATTTGACCTATTACTTGTGGATTACCTGAACTCTCTTAAATGCAGGAGATAGAGTACAGCACAGAGCAACTGAGCTAGGGTACAAATGGGGCATTTTCTGCATATACTGAGCTGGCTGTTGCTTCAGTGTTGGGATATTTCAACACCGTCAGACTGGAGTGTCACTGGAGGGAGGGGGAGGAGTCTTTTTCCTTGGCCTCACTATCTCTGGAGCTGACTACAGATCTTTGACAGATAGGTAGTGCCTGCCTCTCTAGGACCCTGTTTAGAGCCATTCATTTCAGTACCATGTTAATGCAGAACAAACGGGGCATTGTATCCCACTTAATATGTGAGTGTGACCTGCTTTCATTATAAGGATGTGACTGGATGAAGATTCTAGTTTAGATAAATGGAAATGCTGGGAATGAACTGAGGATTTGACAGACGTAGCACATGCATTTTATTACTGAGCTATAACCCCCCTCCCCCATCTTGATGCATCTAACCCTCCAGAGCTCTGGCTTATTCAGAGACATTGGCAGGGTAGAAAAATATATGGGGATGGCCATTTGTTTTTCTTCTGTGTTGGACTTAGTTTGGGTAAACACTGAAGTATCTACCTCCTTAGAGCAAGTTCTTCATGCAAGAGTAAATTGCAGATTTCTCCTGGTCTACCATCCACTTGATTACATTTGGACATTTTTGCAAATGTTCTGTGAAACCCTCTTCCACTTAATTTGTGAGCCCCATAGGTGTTTGATCCGTGGTTATGTAAATTTGGGTTGATGATGTGGCTAGCAAATGTGCCTTGGAGTTTCTTAGCCTTTTTTTGAGAGCTTTCACTTCAGTCAGTCTGTAACCACTAAGTTTGATCACTCACTGGACTTCATATGCCCGCATGGTCTTGAAACCAGGAACTTGGTGGTGGAGCTAGTCTTTTGAACTGTCACTATTTTGTTCACTTTAATCTCAACCTCTTCTAATTTACCGTCTCCTGATATTCAGCTGATTAGATGTTAAGACCTGAAAGGAGAGATAATTGGTTGCCTCTGTCTCCCGTGCATGTTTAGGTCTGATGTCACAGAGGTGGTCATTGCAGGAGGTTTAGCACCACTTTGGTTCCTAACATGTCTGTAAGTGGTGAGTTGGACAATGAATTATGATTCTTCTGAAGGCAGGGACACTGGTTGTTGGAGTGTAAATAGTGAAAGAAATGCCTTCTTGAGGATTAGTGTAGATCACCATTACGCTATCAGTTGGAAATTTCAGTAAAAAGGCAGTAGATTTCTGTTGCTTTCAACTGTGCAGCTGCACTTTTCTAAGTGGTGCACAGATTGTCCAGCTCATCCTGTCTTGCTGCTTAGAAAGTCTTTTTCCTCAGAATGTTGAGAGGTAGTTTCATAATTCTTTGTAGATGTGGTTTCCAAGGTAAAGCACCCCTTCTGTATGGACCCCGCCCCACTGAGTGTTTCAGTGTTCCATTCTAGGATTTACAAGGCGTTTGATGGGACCAGGTTTAATTATGCAGATTGTGAGAAGGTCATAAGAAATGCTTTATCTATGCATCCTACCCACTCTAGATTTGACTCTGGACCTCCAGAGAGGGTTAACTATGTCATGTCTTGACTAACTAGGGACAAATATTTTCCAGATTGTGAGGTCATTGTTGAGGACCAGGGCAATTCCAATGTCTTTAAAGGAGGTAATGATCATCTCTCTCCCTAAAAAGCTAAAACTGGTCTCTAATTGTCTGGATTACAGCTCAGTCTCTGACCTCTTATTTATTGAGAAGGTATTGAGTAAGTGATCTGTCTTAAGATGTATTCTTTCTCACATCTTATGATTGTCTAGACACTTGTCAGTATGGCGTCTGTGACACATTAGTAAAATTATCCTCATTCATTGGCCAGCTGATAGTGGAAAATCAAATTATCTGCTCTGTTTTGGCTCATTGATCTTTCGGTGACCTTTTGATACTGTTGATCCTGGGATGTTTTGTCAGTGTTAACATGAGTTTGAATATTTAATGATGAGGAACCGTGTAGAAATGCTGGGATTGCTATGTTACTAGATTGTGATAAAAATGTAAGGTGTCCAATATTAGGCTGGTCACTGCTGCTTCTGTTGATGTTAGTAGCTAAATAGGGTATTGCAGAAAAATGAAAACTGATTTTTGGGTCACCAACAGTGGATGAAATTATAGAAATTATGGATGAACTTGATTTGAAAAGTGACATATACGCAGGAAGATTTCATGGGGCAAATATGCAGCACAGTGGATACCATGGAGAATGTATAAAGATACGCTTGGTAGTTAGTAAAGCAGAAACTGAAAAAAATGACTGCAAACTGAGACAACTGATATTCACTTCTAGTGTTTAGCCTGAACATGATTAACAAAAGTAACTGATATTGTGTATTACTTTTTATTTAATAAGCTTTTAACACAAATGAAGCTTCCCCAAAATGCAAATAGTTTGTTTGCCACTCATAAAGATTATTCAACCTTTGGTGTCAAATGACAGTTCCCCTGCACCCTAGTGGCAGGAGTGTGCAGTTAGAACTTGTCTGATCGAAGACTGCTGGAATGGGGCTCAGTTTTTATCTTTTTATTGGTTAATTTGTATAAATCAGGTTGCTCATTTGCCACTGTTATATTAAAAAAAAATACACTTTCTGCATCGCCGCTTAGCTAGGATTAAACTATTCCTGGCGCTATAAAGTCTGCTCTTCAAATTTTCCCTTAGAACTAGCCAGTTTTTTTTTAGTTTTAGCACTCAAATCTGTTCGATTCTCAGCTAGAGCGTCTTCTGTGTGGAGGCATACGTGAATGGACGTACCTTCCTTGAAGGTTGTGCGTCAGGGCTGGTAACTCAGCACGTAAAAATCCACTACCAAACATTAGCGGACCGGAGTTCCGCTGTGGCGACCCCTAAGCTGAAAGACACCACTCAAATCTGTTTCTTTGAGCTCAGCACTTGTTCAGAACTCATTGTAAGCACTAAATAAGCTACAAATTACTACAGCACTCAACTTTCTTCACTTGTCTAGAGGAAAACAGTTTTTAGTACTTAATAAATTAAGCACCTATTCAGGCCTAAGGGTCAGATCCCGGTGTTTTCTCCTGTCTACTTGATGAATCTGGGCATCTTGAGCAATGCAGCAATTGCCTCATGTACACAGACAACCCTCTTCTCCTACCACCCAACACTACAACCTGTGAGAGATGCACTTGTATAGCCAAACTGGAAGCAAAGCTCTCTTCACCCAAGACTGGACTAGACAGTCAAGAGGAGAAGGTAAACACTTGCACCGCACCACACTCATCACATAGTCCTTCAAAACCTACACCACCAAAACACACACATAGCAACACAAAACACACACCTACATTCACAGAGGCTCTCAATAAAAATCTGCTCAAGCAACAGAGACCTCCAAAGTAGAAATGCATGCAACCTCCATACCCCAGCACAACCCAAATGACACATAGCCCACAAACTCAGTGTGCCACTCAACCACAGCCCATAAGGCATAACAATGTACCCAACACTCTAGTCATAGGTGACTCTATAGTCAGGCACACTGATGTTCCACTCACCAGGCTAAACAAGGAGAAAGTTACTGTCAGCTGCCTGTCGGGTGCCAGGATCCGCCACATAATGCACACACTCAGGTCACTCCACTACAAGTACAAATATGACTCTGTCATTGTCCATGTTGATGGGAATGACCTGAGATGTACCTCCTTGGACTACATGAAAAGAGACATGGAGAAGCACTCCGATCTTGTAGCCCAGGCAGGTATGACCCTAGCCCTGAGTAGCATTCTGCCATCACCCAGAATGATACCACAGTACAAGGACAAAATGATTGACTTCAACAATTGGCTAAGCTTCTGGTGTCATTCTAAGGGGATCCAGTATCTGTCTTCCCTGGGATGATATGATTGACAGACCACAATGCTTTGCCAGAGATGGCCTGCACTTCTCGCCCTTGGGATTCCAGATACTGGCTAAGGCTCTTGCCACCCCTATAGTGCCTTTTTTAGGCAAGGTTCAAATGACAAATTCACCACCATAACAGATACAAGCAAGCAAAATCTGAGGGTAATGCTACTCAATGCTAGAAGTCTAAACCTCAAAATGCATTCACTCGAGGCACTCCTTAAAATGGAGAACACTGACATCTGTGCAGTGACAGAGACCTGGTTCAAGGCTCCAGAGAGCACCCCTGCATTACCAGGCTATAATTCATACCACACCTTTCAGCCACCTAACCTGGACTGAAACATTAAAGGTGGAGGAGTGTCCATATTCATTAAGGATATCCACACCTCCAGGCTAGTTGCTCAGCATAATGCATCCGAGATTATCCAAGTGCAACTAACTCTGGGCAAGACGGCAATCCAAATTGTAACTTGCTACAAAACCCTCACCATGCCCCAGGATTCACACTCCTTATTTCTTCATACACTGGAAAATATTAGGGTACAACCCAACACCCTAATAATGGGTGATTTCAACTACCTCACCATTAACTGGGAAAACTACTCATGTACCAACTCTTTTGCTCAACGTTTTCTGGAATTCATAAATTCCAACACCTTGAATCAACTTATCCACACCCCCACTAGGGGCAGCAGTATCCTAGACCTGGTCATTACCAACATGGGCGACCGGTGTTCCACACCAGAGGTCAATTCCTCATTGGTCAGATCCGACCACAAGCTAATCTGCCTAGACATCCACATCCTGCCCCCACCCCCCATTAGGGAAACCACCATAAAAAATGTCTCCAAAGCCAACTTCATTCTTAAGACAGAAGTGACAAACTTCATGACACCCATGCAGATGGACAATAGAAGTACAACTGCTGAATCCTACACAAATGTACCTTATAAGCACTTACACAAGTGCATGGATCGTGCTATCCCTAACAGAACCAAGATGTTGTCCTCCAAAAAAGGAAGCCAATCTGGTGGCCCGCTGCCATAAACAAACTCTACAACAGAAGAAAGAAACTGTTGCAAAAAAGAGTAAAATCCCATGACTGGAAGAACTCCCTGGTCAGCCTCAGTAAGAAGCTGAAATCCCTCATAAAATCCTCCAAAGCTAGTTATGAAAACAAAATCGTCACTGATTCTAAAGACAACTACAAAGCATTCTATAGCTATGTCAAGAATCTCAATGGCAACACTCAGATCTGCTCTGAGTTACAGCACAATGGCACTAAATATACAGAACCAACTGATATTGCCAACATCCTGGCAGATAGGTTCAGTGCTTACTTTACCCCACCCCACCAACCCCATAAAGGGCCCATCTCTATACCGGAAGAATGCAAAGTTCCTGTAATCACGGCTGTACAGGTAAAACCACACTCTGCAAAGTCAAGAACACAGCATCCATGGGACCTGACAACATCCCAGGCTGCGTTCTACATGAATTACAGAATGAACTGGCACCCCACCTAAGCACCATATTCAATCATAGCCTCACCTCAGGCTTTGTGCCCACTGAATGGTGCACAGTGATGGTTATCCCACTCCACAAAGGGGGAGCCACCATGGACCCTGGGAACTACCACCCCATTAGCCTAATGAGCCTGGTCTCAAGGCCATGGAACGTATCATCATGGGACTTATAAACAAAGACATTGGTAATCTCCAAACTCTGGACCCCACCCAGTTCGGGTTTGTAAAAGGCAGATCATGTCTCCTAAACCTGATTGACTTCTTTGAAGCAGTCACCAAAGCTGTAGACGAGGGTAAGGTGGTTCACACAGCCTTTCTAGATCTCACCAAGGCTTTTGACACCATCCCCCACTCTGGAATTATAGATAAACTCACTAAACTAGGTATAAATCCCTATGTCACAAGATGAGTTGCCAACTGGCTCACTGACAGAACCCACACTGTGAAAGTAGCAGACTCCAAATCCGACTTCAGACCAGTGACAAGTGGAGTACCACAGGGTTCAGTCCTGGGTCCTCTCCTGTTTGGTATCTACTTTTCTGAAGTACAGACTAACACACCAGGTCTTTGGCTAATGAAGTTCAGAGATGACTGCAAACTAGGAGCCATAATTGAAACTCCTAATGATGTAGACATCCTACAAAAGGGCCTCACTGAGACAGATGCCTGGTGCCAAAGCCATGGCCTCAAGTTCAATGCCAAAAAGTGCATTGTAATCCCCTTTGATAAAAACTCTGTACCCATGAGCTACCACATAGGTGGTAGTCTACTTAACACCGAAAGTGTGATAAGAGACCTTGGGACACAGGTGGACAGTAGTCTCTCCTTTGATAATCACATCGCCACAGTAGTCAGGAAATCCTTCTACCCGGCGCACCTCATCACAAAAGGTTTCTCATCCAGTAAAGTAGAGGTCATTGTTCCCCTCTATTTGTCACTCATTAGACCCATTATAGAGTACAATGCTGCTTTTGGTATGTACCTCACAAGACACCTACAGCAACTGGAAAGGCCACAGAAATGCCTCACAAAGAGGATTACTGGCCTTAAACAGTTGCCCTATGCAGACCGTCTCAAAAAACTCCAGCTTTACTCTGTCACATATCGCCTAGTCAAAGGCGATCTCTGCCTAACATACAAAGCTATGTCAAACCCACTGCTGTTGGACATGCTCCATTTAAAGAAATCCCAATCCCTCCAAGCTACGCACTCTAGGGACCTAAAATTTGTCACCACAATAAACAGAACATGCTGGAGGGATAGATTCCTGTCCCAGAGGCTTCCCATACTCTGGAACAAGCTATCTATACCAAACAAAGCTTCTCATTAGCACTCTTCAAGAAAATTCTTGATGATTGGATGGGAAATAGGAAATTCACCCCAGGGATCACTTCTGTGGCTCTGCTCGACAGGGGCACAGGAAAATAATTTTCTTGGATGGCAAAAGCCAGGGTACCTTTTTGGCTAGGCTTGTATAGGACCTAGGGCCGATAGCCTAGCACCTACCTATGAACCTATGAATTAAATGTAGACTTTTCATATATTTATATTTGTGTAGTTTGTAAAGTTTATGTAAGTGTCAAATGACTTCACCTTAAAGATTATCAATCAAGCGCCAACATGTTTCTAAAGTGTGTTAATAGTTGAAGTATAATAATAAAATGAGTTTGAGAGATATGGCTGCCATTTGTAAATGTGCACATTAAGGGTCTGTATTAGAACATCGAAGTTTCAGAACTTCGAATGTTCTAATATCGACCCCTAGTAACCTAAAACTGATAACATCGAAAATTCAGAACAGCGAATTTTTTCCTACGGAAAAAATTTGCTGTTCCAAAACACATACACACAACACAAACACACCAAACAAACAGCAATCCACACACATACACCTAAATTCTTACATCTAACCCTACACTAAACTGTACATACACCATCTACGCACTTACCTTAACCCAAACTCTAACCCTAAGGTCCGTCACTATCGCACACACACCTCACCCCCGCCCTAACCCTAACTCACCTACCCCGCCCTAACCCTCACGTCCACACATTCACACACTTACCTGACCCGCACCCTAACCCTAACTCACCTAACCCGCCCTAACCCTCACGTCCACACAATCGCACACTTACCTGAACCTGACCCGTAACTTTCCACCACAGTGCTGAAAATAGCGAAGCGACAGGAACGGACAACTGAATTCTTTCCCTAGGAAAGAATTTGGTTTTCTGAAACTTCGCTATTTTTAGCTTTCGCTTATTAGGGGTCGATATTAGAACATTCGAAGGTCTGAAGCTTCGATGTTCTAATATAGACCCCACAATAAATGTACAGAAGGTAAGGACAGGGAAAGAAGGTGGATGTAAAGATAGACGGATTTATGTGATGAATGGAGTTATTTGGAATCAGTAAATATGCATATATTAAAAAAAATAGGAAGTTGCACTGACATTTCCTGAAGTTTTGCATCATCTATAATGACTTTTACTTTTGCATACTACTGTTCAGGCTTCATCTGTGTCCCAGAATGTTCACATAATACATGGTCTTACTGATGGCACACCTAAGATCTGTGTCGTCATGATTTCTGTGCACAGTCGATTGACAGCTAGTCAAGCTGTATCCAGACTGTTTCATGCTGGTGACTAAGTGGTAGACTTAGCTGAAGAGTGGAAACCAGCTTACATGCCTCATTGTAGTGCAGCCACTAAACTTTGAATGTTGATGTTTCGACACACTGTTTGGACAATAGCCTTCATTCCACTTCAAAATGTGCAAGCCATTTTAATTGTAGTGATAACTATATACTCATTACATGGATCCTAGTGGCAGCTATATCCTTGTTACATGGACCCCAGTGACAGCTCTATCCTTGTTACATGGACCCTAGTGATGGCTATATCCTTGTTACATGGACCCTAGTGACAGCTATATCCTTGTTACATGGACCCTAGTGACAGCTCCATTCTTATTACATGGATCCTAGTGACAGCTATATCCTTGTTACATGGACCCTAGTGACAGCTCTACCTTTGTTACATGGACCATAGTGACAGCTCCATCCTTGTTACATGGACTCTAGTGACAGCTCTATCCTTGTTACATGGACCCTAGTGACAGCTCTATCCTTGTTACATGGACCCTAGTGACAGCTCCATCCTTGTTACATGGACCCCAGTGACAGCTAGATCCTTGTTACATGGACCATAGTGACAGCCCTATCCTTGTTACATGGACCCTAGGGACAGCTATATCCTTGTTACATGGACCCTAGTGATAGCTCTATCCTTGTTACATGAACCCTAGTGATAGCTATATGCTTGTTACATGAACCCTAGTGACAGCTCTATCCTTGTTATATGAACCCTAGTGACAGCTATATGCTTGTTACATGGGTCCTATGTCTATTCTTCTTTGCATGTGCTGAAACTATTGGCAGCTGCCTTTGGTATGGTGCCTTATGCCTGCTTAGACATGACATTCTGAACTCTGAGTGTACTATGGAACAGGGGTCTCAAGATGTTTATATTATGTTCATTAAGACGCATTGGAGAGCCTTTCTTTGGTAGCTCGTTCTAACAGCTGAGTGTTGCAGTTCCCCTTCCAGCCATCCAGACTGGCTGCAGCTAGCAGCACTGGTGTGGTAGGTCATAAATGGGGAGCAAATTATGTGGCACATTGTACCCAGAGCAAAGCAATCATGCAGGATTCTCACCATAGTGTCATGTGGTTGTGATGGACTGGGGATCACATTATGTGGCACTCTGTACCCAGAGCAAGGTAATCATGCAGGATCCTCACTGTAATGTCACATTGTTGTAACTAATTGAAGAGTGCATTATGTGGCACAGTGTTCCCAGAGCAAGGCAATAATGCAGGATTCTCACCATTTTGTCACGTGGTTGTAAGTGATTGGGGAGTGCATTACATGATACCCTGTCCCCGGGGTATGGCAGCCATTCAAAACTGTCACCATTGTGTCATGTTGTGTAACTAAATGGGAGCACATTATATGGCATTCTTTACCCAGGGCAGCCATGCAGGATCCTCACCATTGTGTCACATGGTTGTAACTGACTGGGGTGTGCATTAAATGACACCTAGAGGAACCACACAGGATTCTCACCATTGGGTCATGTGGTTATAATGGATTGGGGATCACATTACATGGCACTCTGTACCCCAAGCAAGGCAATCATGCAGGATTGTCACCATTATTTCACATTATTTCACACCCTCACAAACTCCCCTTGAGTACCTTGTTCCCCATTGGCCCTTTTTTTCAATTATAAAGGAATTCCCAATACTATTCTAGCATGTCCAAAGGTCAGTTGTCAATCTCCTCTCCGGTCCAGCTGGTGAATCTCGGAATCGTGAGGCAATGATACAACTTCCTCATGTACACAGACAACCCTCTCCTCCCCCCAACAAATTCCAACACATGTGAGAGATGCAACCATATAGCCATACTGGAGGCTAAGCTCTCTCAACTCAGTACTGGCGTAACCAGTCAGGAGGAGAAGGAAACCACACTCACTACAATTCCAGTCTCACATAGACCTACCACGACAACAAACCAAACACATAAACACACAAAAACATACTCGGAGGCTCTAAATAAAAATCTGCCTAAGCAGCAGAGACCTCCAAAGCAGACACCCAAGCAACAGCTACCCCAAAACAAAACACGTGCAACACATAGCTCACAAAGCCAGTGTGCCGAACAGTCACAGCCCTTAAGGCTAAACAACACACCTGATACACTTGTAATAGGTGACTCTATCGTCAGGCACACTGATGTCCCGCTCACCAGGCTGAACAAGGAGAAGGTCACGGTGAGCTGCCTGTCGGGCGCTAGGATCCGCCACATAACACAAGCACTCAGGTCACTCCAAGGCAAGTACAAATATGACTCAGTCATTGTCCATGCTGGTGTGAATGACCTGAGACGTACCTCCCTGGACTACATGAAAAGAGACATAGAGGAGCTCTCTGAGCATGTAGCCCAGGCCGGTATGACCCTGACCTTAGCATCTTACCCTCACCAAGAATGATGCCACAATATGAAGACAAGATGATCAATTTCAACAACTGGCTTAAGTGTTGGTGTCATTCAAAGGGGATCCAATGCCTGTCAGCCTGGTATGACATGCTCGACAAGCCACGATGCTTCGCTAGGGACGGCTTGCACCTGTCACCCCTGGGCTTTTGGATATTGGCAAAGGCTCTTGCTACCCCATAGTGCCTTTTTTAGGCAAGGCTCAAAAGACAAACCCACCTCCATAGGTATCACAAGGGATAAGAAACTAAGAGTAATGCTACTCAACGCCAGAAGTCTAAACCTCAAGATGCACGCACTCGAAACTCTCCTTAGCATGGAGAACATCGATATCTGTGCAGTAACAGAAACCTGGTTCAAGGCTCCCGAGCACCCCAGCACTACCAGGTTATACCTCATACCATGCTTTTCGGCCCCAAAACTTGGACCAAACCACAAAAGGAGGGGGAGTATCAATATTCGTCAAAGATACCCACACCTCCTGGTTGGTGGCACAGCACGAAGCATCAGAGACTATCCATGTGCAACTAACTGTGGGTAAAACTGCCTTCCAGTTTATAGCCTGCTACAGACCACCCTCCCAAACACAGGAACCCCACTTGGCCTTCCTGAGAATACTGGAAAATATGAAGGTCTCTCCAAACACCTTTATATTGGGCGACTTCAACTACCCAAACATAGACTGGGATCATTACTCTAGCTCCAACACCCTAGCCCAAAGGTTCCTAGAATTTATAAACTCAAATGCTATGGAACAACTTGTTACCACTCCCACAAGAGGGGAAAACATACTGGACCTGATCATCACCAACATGGGGACACTATGCTCCAGACCAGAAGTGTATCCCTCACTGGTAAGATCAGACCATAAACTAATCTCACTGGATATTCACATCCAGACCCCACCCCCTGCCCAGAAAACCACAGTGAAAAACTTCTCTAAAGCAAATTTCACACGCCTCAAAACCGAGGCGAAATCCTTCAAAGCCTCTGGGCCTGTGGAAAATACGGCCCAGACCGCAGAATCCTTTATAAACGCATTCTATGAACACCTTCAGGAATGCATGGATCATGCAATCCCAAATAAAACCAAGACCCAATCCTCCAAAGGCAGACGTCCTGTCTGGTGGACCCCAGCCATAAACAAACTATACAATAGAAGGAGGAAGCTACTACATGATAGAGCAAAATCCCAAAAAAGGAAGGCATCTCTGATCAGTATTAGCAAAAACTACGGGCACTCATAAAATCGTCTAAGGCCAGCTTCGAGAAAAATTGCACAGGACACTAAGGATAATCACAAGGCTTTCTTTAGTTATGTTAGGAACCTGGGTGGGAATTCCCAGATATGCTCAGAATTAGTCCAAAATGACAAAAAATACACCGAGCCCACAGACATTGCCAACATCCTAGCTGACAGGTTCAGTGCAAACTTCTCCCCCGTCTCCCCACCAAAAGGGCAAATATCTATCCCAACAGAGTGCTGCCCCCCTGACATCTCAGATGCTCAGGTAAGAGCCGCCCTCTCCAAAGCAAAAAACACAGCATTAATGGGACCAGATGGTGTCCCGGGCTGCGTCCTACATGAAGTCCAAGAAGAGCTAAACCCAAACATAAAACTACTGTTCAATCTTAGCCTTACTACAGGATATGTACCCAAAGAGTGGCGTACAGCAACAGTGGTCCCTCTCCACAAAGGTGGTGCCTCAATGGATCCTGGAAACTATCGCCCCATAAGCCTGACTAGCTTGGTCTGCAAAGCTATGGAAAGGATCATCATGGACCTCATAAATAAAGATATTGGGGACCTACAGACACTGGATCCTACCTAGTTTGGCTTTGTTAAGGGCAGATCCTGCCTCTTAAACCTGGTTGATTTCTTTGAAACAATCACCAAGGCCATTGACGAGGGGAAGGTGGTCCACATAGCCTACCTGGACCTCGCAAAAGCCTTCGATACAATACCCCACTCGGGCATTATAGATAAGCTCACCAGCTTAAATATAAACCCCTATGTCACTAGATGGGTTGCAAACTGGCTCAAGGACAGAACCCACATGGTTAGAATTGCTGGAGCCATGTCAGACTCCAAACCAGTTACAAGTGGCGTCCCACAAGGCTCAGTCCTGGGACCTCTCTTGTTCGGTATATATTTCTCGGTACAGGCCAACACGGAAGGACTGTGGCTGACCAAGTTCGCAGATGACTGCAAACTGGGCGCCATAATCAACTCTCCAGCTGACACAAGCATCCTCCAAAAGGGCCTCATAGAAACAGACAACTGGTGCCAGAGCCATGGCCTCAAGCTAAACGCCAAAAGTGTATAGTCATCCCCTTTGGCAAAAACAAAGTGCCCACAAATTACCACATAGGTGGTAATCCATTAAGTACAGAAGAAGTAATTAGGGACCTGGGGACCCAAGTTGATAGCAATCTCTCATTTGACAACCACGTGGCCAAAGTGGTTAGAAAAACATTTTATATAGCCCACCTAATCATGAAGGGATTCACATCTAGATCAGGGGAGGTCATTGTACCTCTTTACTCATCCCTCATCAGGCCATAATTGAGTACAATGCCCCTTTTGGGATGTACCTTACCAGACACCTGCAGCAACTGGAAAGACCCCAAACATACCTCACCAAGAGGATCAAAGGGCTCAAACAGATGCCATATGCTGCCCGGTTAAAGAAACTCCAGCTCTACTCAGTGGCATACCGCCTGCTCAGAGGCGATCTGTGCCTGACGTATAAAGCCATGTCCAACCCGGAATTAATGGACATGCTGCACCTCAGAAAATCCAAATCCCATCGAGCTATGCACTCGAGAGACTTGAACCTCAGCACTGAAATAAATAGGACATGCTGGAGGGACAGATTCATAACCCAGAGGCTCCCTTCACTCTGGAATAAAATCCCAGTCCAGGTTAGGCAGAGTCCCACATTGACTCTCTTCAAGAGGTATCTTGATGAGTGGATGGGAGATCATAGGTTTACCCTGGCTATCACTTCTGTGTCACTGTTAGACAGAGGCACAGTATACTAACCTCAAAAAAAGGCATAGCAAAATTAATTTAAAATGGGTGGCGAAAGCCAAACACACTCTGGCTAGGCTTATAAATGCCCTAGGGCAGATAGCCTAGTATGAACCTATGAACCTATGAACCTATGGTTGTAACTAACTGGGGAGCACATTATGTGGCAAACTGTACCCAGAGCAAGGCAATCATGCGGGATTCTCACCATTATGCCACGTGGTTGTCAGTGGTTGGGAGTGCATTACATGGCACGCTGTCCCTGGGGTATGGCAGCCATGCAAAATTATCACCATTGTATCATTTTGTGTAACTGACTGGGAGCACATTATGTGACATGCTGTACCCGGGATACCCATGCAGGATTCTCAACATTGTGTCATGTGGTTGCGACTGATTGGGGTGCACATTTCATAGCACACTGTACCCAGAGTAAGATAGTAACGCAGGATTCTCACCATTGTGTCGCATGGTTTTAACAGATTGGGGAGCACATTATGTGGCATGCTGTCCTCGGGGTATGGCAGCTATGCAAGATTGTCACCAATGTATCATGTTGTGTAACTGATTGGGAACACATTATATGGCATGCTGTACCCAGGGCAGCCACGCAGGATTCTCACTGTTGAGTCTTGTGGTTGTAACTGAAGGCAGTCAGGCTAGGGCTTCAGAAACTGTTACTACTCCTGCCACAAAGTAGTTTCATTATCCACTCGGGCAATATGCCACTAGTCTGATACATGAACAAATGAGGCATGTTTGCAGTCTGCCTATTAAATGGATCCATGTGTTTTGGAGTGGGCCTGGACTATGGTTTCTCTCTCTTGTCAGTCCGTATTCCTGTCACAGGTAGTACCTTAGCAGACCTATTCACAAGTGGGCACTGTCGCCAAAATAGTGAATTTAGTTTTCCAGAAATGACATTTTCCAGTAAGAGATCACTTGGTTGCCCCACTAATGCTAGATGAAATAATTTTTGTCCCTCCCTCTCTCTTTTCTTCTGCACAAGGACAGGTCAGAGATGTCCACAGCTAAACTGACTCTTTTACACCATTTCTCATCTTTTCCTTCCATGAGAAGGATGGCCGTTTCCTTGCACTGTTAAGATCTGCAAGTCATTTAAGGGATAACCAGTCAGATTTAAATTTCATGCTAGAAGAGTTTGACACTTTTCATTCTTTGAACTAGGTAGCTCTACCAAACTTACCATCTTATCTAAAAGAAACTCTCTTCCTGTATCCAGGTACATTTCTGTATTGCATTTCCTGCAGTTCAACAACTGTATTTGTTGTTTCATAAGGTTAAGGCCTTTATACTAGTCTTTCCTTTATCCCCAAGGGAGGTACCGTTCAGTATTTTAACCAATCATACGTCTTCTGCTCTTTTCCCTGGCCAAATGCAGGCCGCTGGAATAGCTTCAACATCCTGTGGATGTCTCTTTATAGCTGCACTATGAAAAAGACCACCAGCTTTCTGTAATGACTAGTGGGTCATTTTAACTTTGACGGTGTCAGGGATGGCAAAAGGTTCCAAATAGTGCTTGTTCAAGAAGGATGTAGATGGTTGTAGTTGTAATATAAAAAAAAATCTTAACAGGCACCAGAACCCCTGATTTGCCTGCTTGCCTACAGAATGCAGTTAAATATACATCGCCTTATATATTCCTGATTTTAGGTACATAAATAAGCCTTTGTAAGAATGTCGACTTTTCTTTGAGCATTTCCTGTGACAAAAGTATTGGAAAGAACAGAACAACACTTGGGTGAACGTGGAAAACTATGTGTTCATTTTAGACAAATAAAAGACTAATTTGGGTTGCACTTCAGCCTTTCAAAGCTGTAAAGAACAACTTGTTGATGTGCCCTAGACAAATGTCTTTAGTCCATTTTAGGCCTGTGCTAACTCCTGCAGTAGTGGAAATTATAAATTAGATAAAAGGTACACTGAGTGCAGGAGAAAGGAAAGTAAATACATTTAAATTAGAATGCCAAGCTTTATGTGCAAAGGACCAGTAGGTGTGAGATGTTCTTCGTGTTTCACTGTTGCAGTCATCACATTTGGGTTATCCTGCCAGGGATAGCCCTCAGTCGGCCTGAATACCAGAGGCTTATTATTGCTGCGTCAGTTGCTGTTGCTCCAAGACTGACATCAGGTTGTCAGTGGTATAAAATCAGGCAGCCGACGCCATTACATCAGTCTTTCTTGCCGAGGAGCCTGAAGCAGAAGCAGTTTGCACGAGTGCCGGTTGGCTGCTACCTGAGTTTTTGTTTCTGAATTGAAGTTGAAGTCTTCTAAAGCAAAGTACCCCATTGAGGATCCTTTTTTCTTGCTCTAACCGATGTCAGAAAAAGTTAACAATTGTCTCACCTGAAGAAAGCAAATACCACACCAAGACTTCCATTCTTACTCCATCACCTGTTTAGGCCCAGACCACGACGTCCACTGCTGTCGCTTTTGTGGTTTGTTCAATGCCAGAACTATACGTCATTGGGCCATTATTGTAGCTAGATATTTTCTCTCTCAGTCCTCGAATTTTAATATGGCTTCGGTAAGCCATCCGACTACCGATTTTCCAAAAAAAAACGTAAGGATAAAGACAGAGACAGACCGCCCAGGTCCAAAACTGCTGACAACACTTCCGTTAAGCTAGTCGTCAGTTCTCCAGTCCTCAGTGATGTGCTTTTGCAGCCCCTGATGCCCACTTCTGTGGATTCGCAGGCCGCTACGAAGACCCTTTCGGAATCTGGTATGCTGTGAGGCTCTTCTTCGACTAAGGATCCTGCGGATGTCTCTACCTGGGATGGGTCTGTAGCCGCTGACCAGGCACCGGCGTCCAAGGAAGTACTTCACACTACCGATACTCAACACAGTTCGACGACTTCTTTTGTGTCTTCAGTTCTTTCTAAAACTACTGAGTTTCTAAGGCCTAGGGTACGAACCACACCCAAAAAACTGACGATCCAAGCTCAGGCACCTGCTTCCTTGCCTCAGTCTCAAATGCTTAAAATGGCGGAAGACCTTATTATGCTTATTAGGGGAAGCCAGGCTACCCCTTCCAAATGAAAAAGAGACTTGTCCCCAGTAGTTTTATCTGAACAGGAGTCCGATGACTCTGATGCATCTGAATATGAAGATATGCAACCCCTCTCTGCTTAGGAGGATTTTGATGCAGAGGAATCCATACCTTCTGCCTCTCCACCCAAGGATTTTTCATTTGGGGAAACCCTACATACTTTAAGGGAGCATTTCCAATGGGAATGTCAGGACTATCCTCAGTCAAAAAAGAGACTCAGGGAATTATTAGATCTACCACAGTACAGACCTTTGGCCATACCTCCTGTCCTGGATGTTGTGGATGATGTTTTTATGGAATCCAGTCTGACTCCTGACACCCTTCCTCCTGCTCACAGGAAACCTGACATGGATTACAGAGTCCCTGACTCTCACAAATTTCTTTTCAGAAATCCTACTGCTGACCCCGAGGTCATCTTTCAAGGACCTAAAGGAATCAAAGCAACTTCAGCTAAGAATCCCACCCCCTCAGATAGGGATTCCTGAGCATTAGACAGATGGGGTAAAAAAGTATACACCTCTGCTACTCTTGCTATTAGAGCATTACATTTTCAGTTCCACGTGCTGAAATATCAGCATACCATGGAACTCCTCAAACAAAAAAAAAATCTTCTTTTCATGCTTGTGCAGAAAATAAAGAATTACAATGCATTCTGCAAGTCAAGTAACTAAGCACACTTTACAAAGTGGTTTTGACATCCTAGAAGCATCTTGCAGGGCAGCAGTCACTGGTTCCTCCCTTAGAAGGCATGCTTGGCTTAAGGAACAGACCTTGCCAGACCATGTCAAATCCAAATTATTGGATGCACCCTTGAACAAAGGCAACTTATTTGGCACCAAGGCAGAAGAGGTCTTAAAAAAGATGGAAGAAAAAGCTAAATCTATGCAGACAATTAAAGACTTCTTACAGGTCCAGCCACTGAGGATCAGTAGGCATTGCCCCTCCAAGCACTGGTCCTTTTCTGCCCCCTCCAGGCCAGCTCAGCCAAGACCCAGGAGAAGCAGACCCCCCCCCCCCAGACAGCAGCCCCAGGGAATGCAGAGATCTAAGCAATGGAGTTCCTCCTCTTCAGAAACAGGGAGTGCAAAGCCACCCCTTATGGTAAGAACTCACAATGACTTTTCACTTCCACCCCTTACCTCTGCCCACCTGCTTGTGCCCCTAGGAGGAAAAATCTCCTTCCACGCAAGCAACTGGGCCACCATTACCAATGACTGATGGGTCCTCAACATAGTATCCCAGGAATACAAATTTTATTTCCACATTCCCCCAACCCCAAAAGGG
Organism: Protopterus annectens; assembly: GCF_019279795.1. NCBI lineage: Eukaryota > Metazoa > Chordata > Ceratodontiformes > Protopteridae > Protopterus > Protopterus annectens. The sequence goes on along the minus strand of NC_056748.1, from coordinate 65,422,544 downwards.
TTCCCATATCTTCCTGCAAATCAGTGGGCAGAGGCCAAAAAGCAATTCCTTTCCCTGCTCTCCATGAGGGCAATACAGCATGTTCCTGCAGAACAGATAGGCCAAGGCTTCTACTCCAGACTCTTCCTGGTACCCAGAAAAGAGGGCACATGGCATCCCATCCTCAATCTATCCATTCTAAATACCTTTCTGGTGATACCAAAATTCAAAATGCTCACCCTCCATCAGCTTCTAACAATGCTTTCGAAGGATGCTTGGTTAACTACCCTAGACCTAAAAGAGGCCTACCTACACATCCCAATCAGGGAATCATGCAGGATATACCTATGTTTCAGGGCAGGATTTATGCACTTTCAGTTCTCTGCACTTCCCTTTGACTTATCCACTGCTCCCAGAGTTTTCACAAAATGCCTGGCTCCCGCCATTGCTTTTTGCAGACAAAGAAATATTCAAATTTACCCATACTTAGACAACTGCCTGATTCAGTCATGAAAAGCTGCTACAGCACCTGACTTTTGTAAAGAACCTACTGACCTCCCTGGGGTATACTGTCAACTAAAAGAAATCAAAACTAATCCCCACACAAAAAATTGTATTCCTGGGAGCAGGCCTGGGCACAGCATCACAGATGGCATTCCTTACTCCAGAAAATCAAGCCTACATGGCAGGCTACTTCTCTCAACTAGCCACCAGAACCCAGTTATCTGCAAGGAAAATCCTGCAAGCTCTAGGATTCATGGCCTCCTGCATCCTACTCATTCCATATGCCAGAGTGCATATGAAGAAACTACAATGGTAGCTAAAAAGCCTTTGGTGTCAACACTTTCAAGAACTGGAAACTTTCATGCCAATGATACCTTGTCTAAGGAAAGTTTTCTTTGGTGGGCAGCAGCATGCAACCACAACAAGGGACTTCCCTTCTCACAACCCCATGCTGCCCAAACCCTCACCACAGATGCATCAGACTATGCCTGGGGTACACACCTAGACTGCAGCTGCATTCAGGGCCATTGGAGCCCAAATCAAATACATCTGCACATCAACCAAAATGAGACGCTAGCTGTTCAGCATGCCCTGACAGCTTTCAGACCCCTACTCTCCCCGGGGCCTCTGCTGATCAAAACAGACAATACCACAGTGTTGTGGTATATCAACAAGCAGGGAGGGACTCACTCTTATCCTCTCTGTAGGCTCGCCATGACCCTTTGGCACATGGCTTCAGCCATGCAACTACTCCTGCTAGCACAATTCCTGCCAGGGTCTCTAAACTCTCTGGCAGGCAACGTAAGCAGAAACCTGCTAGACCCACATGAGTGGCAGCTAGACCACAGAATCTTCACCCTTGTAACTCAGAAATGGGGCACCCCAAAGGTTGACCTCTTTCCCTCCCACTCCAATCATCAGCCCAGCAAATTCTGCACCAGGGAACCTCACAGCAAGGCCTGGAAAGTGGATGCTCTATCCTTCCAGTGAGTAAACCTCTTGGTCTATGCATTTCCCCTCTACCACTCATTACAAGGGTACTGCTCAAAATAAGGGAGGAAAAACTGAGGGCAGTCATGATTGCACCAGACTGGCCATGCCAGCACTGGTACCCACTGCTGCGCAGCCTGTCACCCCTGCCACCATGGCACCTACCTCAGAGCCCAACACTCCTGACCCAAGGGAAATGGAGTATTCATGCATCCCCAATTGCAGACCCTCAACCTGGCAGCCTGGCTTATTCCCTGACCTCTCCTCAAGCTGCCAGCCTAAGCAAACAAGTCCTAGATGTTATATGTGATGCCAGATGCCCCAGCACTAGAAAATCCTATGCTGACAAGTGGAAAAGGTTTTGTACCTGGATCCAGGCTAAGGGAGCCAGAATGGCACAGCCCTCCCTACCTCTCATCCTGGATTACCTGGCAGACCTACTACACAGGGGGTCTATCCTTCTCTTCTATTAAAATTCATGCCTCTGCCATCTCTGCTCACTACAGCACAGAGCCACCTCTCTTCTCACATCCTGTCATCAAACCATTCCTAAGATGGGCTAACAACTTAAGGCCACCCAGAAGAGCTCCTACCCCAGCTTGGGACCTTAACTTAGTGTTGTAAAAGCTCACCCTACCTCCCCTTTGAACCTGCAGCTTCAGCAGAGTTAAAATTTCTCTCTTGGAAGACAGCCTTGCTTCTGGCCATCACTTCAGCTAGAAGAGTATCAGAGCTACAAGCACTCATGGTTGTAGAGCCCTTCATCATTTTCCATGCTGATAGGGTCTCCCTCAGGACTAACCCATCCTTCATGCCTAAAGTGGTGTCCAGTGTGACTTTCAACCAATCCATACATTTGCCCACTTTTTTTCCTAGCCCACAAAACAAGGGGGAAACGATTCTGAACTCTCTAGATGTGCACAGACAGCTCAGATTCTATCTGGACAGGACTAAATCTTTTAGAAAAACTGATCAATTGCTAGTCAGCATCACAGCAGGGACAGAGGGCAAAGCCGTTTCCAAACAAACATTCTCCAAATGGATAGCACACTGCATCCATTTCTGCTACAAACAGCATGGAAAACTGCCCCCAAAGGGGGTCAGGATACATTCCAAAAGGGCAGTCTCCACCTCTGCAGCTTTTCTCAGAGGTATCCCCACCAGGGACATCCTGGAAGCTGCAACATGGACATCTGTTCATACCTTCACCAAGCATTACCACCTGCCTATCTTCTCCAAATCCAGGGCAGGCTTTGCCACCGCAGTCTTGCAGGGCATCCTAGCCAGCCCCCAGTCTTCTTGACTGCATCCACCCTTTTCTTCAGCTTTGGGAATCAACCCAAATGTGATGACTAAAACAGTGAAACATGAAGAACATAGTACAGTTGTGTACACTTACCATAAATGTGCAGTCCTGGATGTTCTTCATGTTTCACTGTTCTAGTCATCACACTTGGGTTACCTGCCTGCAGAAAGCCCTAAGTCGGCCCGAATACCAGACTCTTGGGATTTCTGCATCGGTTGCTGTCGCCTCTTCCATGATGTCAGGTCATCAGGGGTATAAAACATGCAGCCAACGCCATTACATCAGTCTTTCTTGTCAAGAATGAGCCCAAAGCAGAAGCAGAGCATAAGTTCTGGTCGGCCGCTACCTGAAATTTTCGTTTTTTCTTGTTTCAGACCTGAAGTCTTCTAAAGCTAAGTACCCCATTGGGGATTCTTTTTTCTTGCTCTAAGCGATGTCAGAAAAAATTAACAATTGTCTTGCCTGTGGAAAGCAAATACCTCACAGAGATTTTCATTCCTACTGCGTCACCTGTTTAGGCCCAGACCACGACATCCCTCACTGTCGGTTTTGTGCCTTGTTTAACGCCCAAACCATTTGTCGTTGGGCTATTTTTGTAGCTAAATTCTTTCGCTCTCATTCTCAGTATTCTGAAATGGCTTTGGTAAGCCATCCGACTACCGAGCTTCCGAATAAGCGCAAAGACAAAGACAGAGGCAGATTATATAGGTCAAAAACTGCCGACGATGCTTCCACTAAGCTAGTTGCCAGTCCACCAGTAATCAGTGAGGTGCCTTTGCAGCCCCTGATGCCCACTTCTGCAGATTCGCAGGCCTCTGCTGAGACCCATTCGGAGTCCGGTATGCAGCGAGATGCTTCTTCGACTATGGAACCTGCAGATGTCTCTACCATGGATGAGTACGGAGCTGCTGTGCAGGCACCAGCTTCTGAGGGCGTATTTCAACCTACCGATATTCATATTAAACCGACAACTTCATTTCCAACTAAAACTACCAAGTTTCTTAGGCCCAGAGTTCGCACTATGCCTAGAAAACCGACATCCATAGCGCATGCTCAAGCTCCCATGCCACAAAAACAAATGCTTAGAATGGCTGAAGACCTTATTACTCTAATTAGGGGAAGCCAGCCTTCCCCTGCCAAAAGACAAAGAATTGAATATCCTTCTGATTCTATAGACCAGGAGTCGGATAATTCTGACCCTTCTGATTACCAGGACATACCCTTATCTACCTATGAGGACTCAGATGCAGAGGAATCCATTCCCTCTACCTCCCCTCCAGAGGATTTTTCTTTGGTTAAACCTTGCATACCTTAAGAGAGCATTTCCGCTGGGAATGTCAGGACTATCCTCAGTCCAAAAAGAGACTCAGGGAATTTTTAGATTTGCCTCAGCACAGGCCTCTAGCTATACCCCTTGTCCTGGATATTGTAGATGATGTCTTCTTGGAGTCCAGTCTTACTCCTGACACCTTAACACCAGCTTCTGGAAAACCTGACAGGTACTACAGAGTACCTGACTCTCACAAATTTCTCTTTAATAATCCTTCTGCTGATCCAGAGACCATTTCCCAGGGACCTAAAAGCATTAAGGCTACTACAGCCAAAAACCCTCCTCCTTCAGACAGGGATTCTAGAGCTTTAGACATATGGGGTAAGAAGGTATATACCTCTGCAACTCTTGCCATCAGGGCTTTGAATTGCCAGTTTCACATGTTGAAGTACCAGCAGCATATTATGGAACTAATTAAACAGAAAATGGTGTTTCTTCCAGATTGTGCAGAAAATAAAGATTTACAAGAGTTTATGCATTCTGCAAACCAAGTTAGTAAACATACTTTGCAGTGTGGGTTTGATGCCTTAGAAGCATCTTGCAGGGCTGCTGTCACTGGGTCTGTACAGATTCACTTCAGAAGCTCGAAATACTGAAATCTCAAATTTCAGTATCTCAAGCCCAAGTAGTGGAATCCACAAAACTACAAAAACTAAAAACCGCAAAATTCAAAACCTTGAATACTGGAAGTTTTGAATTTCACGGTTTTACTGCACACACACACACACACACACACACACACACACACACACATATCATCCACCACACAAACATACACAATCACTCTACTACATGAAAGCAGGGGGGCAAGCCCCCCTACACCCCCCACACCCCCCCTACTTAAATATTCTCACTCCGAGGTCACACTACATACAAACACACACAAAACACCACCACACAAGCTACTTTCTCTTTGCACACACACATCACAGCAACAAAACACACTGACACACACCACAGCCCCTACCCAAACCCCTTAACACACACACACACACACACACACACACACACACACACACACACACACTTACCTGAATACATAACCATAGCGGAACTTTAGAAGTGCGAAATTCAAAACCTCCAGTATTCGAGGTTTTGAATTTCGTGCTTCTAAACTTTCGCTATTATGTGGATTCGGCTTCTTGGGCTCGAAATACTGAAATCTGAGATTTCAGTATTTCTAGCTTCTGAACGGAACCCACTTTGCAGTGTGAGTTTGATGCCTTAGAAGCATCTTTCAGGGCTGCTGTCACTGGGTCTGTACTGAGAAGGCATGCTTGGCTAAAGGAACAAGTCTTGCCTGATCATGTCAAAGCAAAATTACTAGATGCTCCATTAAATCAGGAGCGTTTGTTTGGTACAAAAACAGAAGAAGTTCTTAAAAAGGTGGAAGAAAAAGCTAAATCTATACAAACCATCAAATATTTCTTACAGGTGCAGCCACCTAGATTCAGTAGGCATTGACCTTCAAAAAACTGGTCCTTTTCAGTCCCTCTCAGGCCTTCTTAGTCCAAACCCAAGGGAAACAGACCACCAAGACTACAGTCTCAGGGTATGCAGAGATATAAACAATGGAGTGTTTCTACCTCAAAACCAGGGAGTGGTAAGCCACCCCCATATGGAAAAAGTTCACAATGACTTTCCAATTACCGTTCCCAGCCATGCCCAAGTATTTGCGCCCCTAGGAGGAAAATTCACCCTAAATGCAAAAAACTGGATGTCCATTACTCAGGACCGATGGGTTCTAAACATTGTATCCCAGGGATACAGATTCCGCTTCCACTCACTACCAACTCCAAGCGGGTTGCCAGACCTTCCTCCAAACCAGTGGGCAGAGGCTCAAAAGCAAGTACTTTCCTTTTCCATATCAGGGCTATTCAACCTGTTCTAGTAGAACAAAGGGGACAGGGCTTCTACTCTTGACTGTTCCTGGTGCCCAGAAAAGAGGGCTCTTGGCACCCTATCCAGGATCTATCTATTCTCAACACCTTTCTGGTGGTTCCAAAATTCAAAATGCTTACACTGCAACAGCTTCTTCCTATGCTAGCCAAGGATGCCTGAGTAGTCACCCTAGACTTAAAAGAAGCTTATCTGCACATCCCCATAAGGGAGTCATGCAGAAAATATCTACATTTCAGGGCAGGCTGTTTGCACTATCAGTTCTCTGCACTTCCCTTTGGCTTATCTACTGTGTGCAGAGTATTCACAAAATGCCTGGCTCCAGCCATTGCATACTGCAGGCAGAGAAATATTCAAATCTACCCATACTTGGACAATTGCCTGATTCAGGCGGACAGTCAGGAATTGCTACTTCAGCACCTGGCATTTGTAAAAAGGACTTTTAACTTCACTGGGATACACCACCAACGAAAAGAAATCACAACTGGTGCCCAGCCAACAAATTGTACTCATGGGAGCAAGTTTGAACACAACTTCCCAGGTGGCATTCCTCACTCCAGAAAAGCAGGTCCATTTGACAAACTATTTCAAACTAATGGCCAAGAAAACTCAGCTATCTGCAAGGAAAATACTGCAAGCCCTAGGGTTCATGGCCTCATGCATTCTGCTAATTCCATATGCAAGCCTGCATATGAGGAAACTTCAGTGGTACTTAAAAAGTCTCTGGTGTCAACATTCTCAGGACCTGGAAACAGTGATTTCTATCATACCTTGTCTAAGGACAGAGTTCCTTTGGTGTGCAGAAGCATGCAACCACAACAAGGGACTTCCTTTCACTCAACCCCTAGCCAGCCAAACCCTGACAACAGACACATCAGACTATGCATGGGGGGCTCACATGGCAGGCAAATGCATTCAAGGCAAGTGGAGCCCAGAACAAATTCCCCTGCATATCAATCAAAAAGAGATGCTAGCTGTACAGAATGTTCTGACAGCCTTCAAATACCTTATCCTTCTAGGACAGCTCCTGATAAAGACAGACAATACCACAGTTATGTGGTACATAAACAAGCAGGGTGGAACTCATTCTTACCGACTCTTCAGGTTAGCCATGGCTCTGTGGAAAATGGTCTTGAGCATCCAAGTGCACCTACAAGCTCAATTCCTGCCAGGCAAGCAAAATCCACTGGCAAACGACTTAAGTAGAAATCTACTGGACCCTCCCGAGTGGAAACTGGACCCCAACTCATTCAAACTTCTAACTCAGAGGTGGGGAACACCAGAGGTGGACCTTTTTGCCTCCCCCAAAACCACCAATTGAGCAAATTTTGAACCAGGAACCCTCGCAGCAGAGCCTGGAAGGTGGATGCCCTATCCTTTACATGAGAAAACCTCTCAATTTATGCCTTTCCTCCTCTGCCCCTCCTCTCAAGAGTACTACACAAGGTCAAACAGGACAGGCCAAGGGCAATCCTTATTGCACCAGACTGGCCACGCCAGCACTGGTACCAACTCCTACGCAGTCTGACAGCAGTGCCATCCTGGCACCTACATCAGACCCCTTCTCTGCTGTCCCAACAGGAGGGACAGATTTTGCATCCACATCTGCAAACCTTAAACCTTGCAGCCTGGCTTTTTCCCTAAATTCACCACCAGCATCCCTCAGCAAACAGGTGCCGGACGTCATCCTTGAGGCCAGAAGGCCTAGTACTAAGAAATCCTATGCTGAAAAGTGGAAAATATATTGTTCTTGGAGTCAGTCTCAAGGAAAGGACACAGCTGTGCCCAACTTACCTCAAATCCTTGATTACCTAGCAGCGCTGCTCCACAGAGGCCTATCCTTCTCATCCATTAAGATTCATGCCCCTGCCATCTCAGCTCATTATAATACTGAGCCTCCACTCTTTTCTCATTGTCTCATCAAACAGTTCCTGAGAGGAGCTAACAATTTAAGGCCCCCTAGGAGAGCCTCCACCCTGACCTGGGACCTTAACTTTGTACTGGAGAAGCTCACACTTCCCCCTTTTGAATCTGCTGCTTCAGCAGAGTTAAAATTCCTCTCTTGGAAAACAGCTTTACTTCTAGCTATTACTTCAACAAGAAGAGTGTCTGAGCTACAGGCACTAATGACGGTGGAGCCCTTCATTATTTTCCATGCTGACAGGGTTTCCCTCAGGACTAACCCTTCCTTTATGCCCAAGGTGGTATCCAGTGTGGCTCTAAACCAATCCATCCATTTGCCAACCTTTTTCCCTAATCCTCAGAATAAAGGGGAAAGGATCCTGCACTCCTTGGACATGCACAAACAGCTCAGGTGCTGCCTTGACAGGACTAAGCATTTCAGAAAATCTGAACAGCTGCTAGTCAGCTTTGCTACAGGGGCAGAGGGCAAGGACATTTCAAAGCAAACCATTTCCAAATGGATAGCACACTGCATCCATTTCTTCTACAAGCACTATGGAAAATCTACCCCTCTGGGGATTAGAACTCATTCCACTAGAGCTACTTCAACCTCTACAGCATTTCTCAGGGGAGTCCCTACCAGGAACATCCTGGAATCTGCAACCTGGAGTTCTGTACACACCTTCACCAAGCATTACCACTTACCTATTTTTTCTAAATCCAGAGCTGGATTTGCTACAGCAGTCTTACAAGGCCTGCTAGCCAGCCCTAACACCTCTTGACTGCCTCCACCCTTCCTCAGCTTTGGGAATCAACCCAAGTGTGCTGACTGCAACAGTGAAACATGAAGAACATAGTACAGTTGTGTACACTTATCATAAATGTAGATGTTAGAGTGTATTCACTCTTGCAGTCCTGGTTTCCCTTCCTCCATGCCCCTGGTTTTCTATATCTTTTCTACCTATCCTCTTTATGACCATCTTTTATGGCAGAGATACTTACTTTTTACTAGAGGTGTTCCACACCAAGTAATAGCTTCCTATTTTGGGGGCTCCTGACATCTAGGGCAAGAAAAACTGATGTAATGGTGTTGGCTGCATGTTTTATACCCATGAAGACCTGATGTCATGGAAGAGGTGACAGCAACCGACGCAGAAATCCCAAGACTCTGGTATTCAGGCCGACTGACGGCTACTTGCAGGCAGATAACCCAAATGTAATGACTGCAACAGTGAATACACTCAAACATCTACATTTATGGTAAGTTTACACAAATGTACTTTTCCCTCCCTCCAGCCCCCTTGTCTCTCTGTCTGTCTCTCTCTCTGTCTTCCTCTCTCCTTACAGGGAATTTTTGATATTTACTTTCTACTGGTGTTGTTCTTCCACCATAACCTAGTTCCTTATTTGGGGGCTCCTGACAGTTAGGGCAAGAAAAACTGATGTAATGGCGTTCACTGCCTGATTTTATACCACTGACAACCTGACGTCCATCCTGGAGCGACAGCAACCGACGCAGAAATACTAAGCCTTTGGTATTCAGGCCGACTGAGGGCTACCCCTGGCAGGATAACCCAAATGTGATGACTGCAACAGTGAATACACTCGAACATCTACATTTATGGTAAGTGTACACAACTGTTCTTTTTGTGTCTTTCTGTCTGTCCAGCAATAATTTGGCAGTTATGCTAAGATTAGTTTCTGTTTGTCTGTACTGTACAATTTGGTACTCCTTTTGTTATTAATTTCTGTCTACTTGTCATGTGATAAGATGGCACTCTGTTTAAGATTAGTTTCTGTCTGTATGTCTGTCTGTCCTGTGACAAATTGTCACTCTGTTTAGGATTAGTTTCTCCATGTTGCATCCAGGTTCTGACTCCCCTCACGAGCATGAAATAGATCAAAGGATAATAACAGAATGAGTGAATGAACATCTTAGCTTTATAGAGCATACCTAAATTTTGATACTTTCTGCCACTGTTTCATTTGCTTGTTTTTAAGTTAGTTATCTGTTATGAGACCAAGTAATTTTGTTAACTTCCTTAATAGGCAAGTCATGCAATGTGTAGTGTAAAGAGCCTGCTGTGATAATACTGAGGTTTAAAAATTTTCTTTTGATGGGTTTTGATGGGAGTACTGTCTGGCATCTGTTTTTTGTTAACAAAAAGTGTTGATTTGGTCTTTCAAGAGTTAAGATGCTGTCCAGTACAGTTGAGCCACACCTATAATAAATGGCTACTGGGATGAAGTTTGGAAGTGACTCTAAAAATTGTCTTAATCTGCACAATGAATTTTAGAGTTACTAGCTTATCAGACCAGTTACAAATTTTAACAGCAATAGCTTGTGAGATTTTTGAATATTGTAAATAGGTGAGGAGAGAACTGGCATATGAGGAAATTAGCTTATCGGTTAAGGTCTTAACTTCACAGATGCAAGGTACATGGTTTAAGTCTGACCTTTGGTTATTGGTTAAGCTTGTAATAGTCTACAGCCTGATGGCATAGTATTTCTTCAGTATTGTAGAGTGGCTGAATAGATTAATCACCAAAGCAGTTGTGTATGAAGCTGTATGACTGTAGTTTCAATACCCAGACAAGCTTTTTGGAAGGGCAGGTTGGTGTAATGGTTAAGGTCTTCACCTATGACATACAGGGCACAGGACTTGATTCTGATTTTGGTTGTTGGCTAGGTTTGTAGTAATCTACAGACTGATGGCCTAGTATGAATCTATGAATTTATGGGTGGGAATGCAGTAGTGAATCCTGAAGGATTCCCATTATTCACAGATGGTGGAGAGGGCATTGTTCCATCTAATAAATTGTGCTTATCCTTTGCATAATTAGTGATACACTTAATTGCACTGAGAACCCCATAGCCAATGGCATCAAATGCTTTAGAAAGATCCCCATAAAGCTTTCCAGCTATGTGACTGTGACGACTGTGCCCTGACCCAGCAATCAAGGAGCCTCAATCCTCACCACTAACACCAGGGAGGTTGTCTCCTAGAATAGGAAAGATTAACTAATACACACAGTAAAGTACTATATTCCTTAAGTGCACACAGAGATCACTGTCAGTCTGGGGCTGGTTGCTCCCTTGCTCTCCAGGTCCCCAATAAGACTCCCCACTGGCACAGCTATACGGTCCAGGTCTCAGCCTAACTGGGCAAGCTAAAACCTTCAGTACCCTTTCTGTCCAACCAGTGCTTCGTGCCCCTGCCAAGTAGCTGACACAACACACACACACTTTGAGATAAGTATTTATACAACTTCACAGACACTCCTGGGAAAGGCTGACACAGATTCTCCAACTGTGTCCCTTTACCCAGACTATACAGTACTAATTACTGCCACCACCCAGTTAATAATATCAGCTACTAAAAGTCCCTTAAAAGGGTGTCCAATTATTACTGTGCAATATTAACATCCAATGGTAATGTGACTATTCAGTCTAAGGCTTGTTGGAAGGGCTTAGACAGTAAACTCTATAAATATATAATGTACTCTAAAGCATAATTTATCTCTACATAAACCAGCCACAGGTAGAAGTTTTTAAAATATTTAATAATAAATAATTAAAACACAAGACAAAACTACTACACCACAGAGATATCTAAGAGTTCAGAGCTCACACAGAAACTTAAAATAATATTGTAGGAAAGATCTGATTACACAAAAAAATCTGACTTTCTAATCTTTAGCTAATCTTAAGAAAAAACACAGTGCTACAATCCTACTTACATACATAAAGAGCATAAGCAGTGCTGGGTTAGATGTCCAAAGTCAAAATGCTTTCTGTCTCTCTCTAAGACATAGTTTATAAAACATCACTAACAAACATGTCTCTGGGTCCTCCCCAGATTACATCATGTTGACACTTAGGTTTTCCCAGTATTCATATTGCATCATGTTGACACCTGCTCTGAGTTCCCAGGCTAAGAGAAACTGCATTATTTAGCAAGCTAACACCTGCACAGGAGAATACAATACTAAAAGGCATTTCACATACACACTATAGCAATTAGTCCTTAGTTAACACAATAGACAGAATGTCTTCAGCCAGCCTGACTGGAACAAACTTTAAAGATCAAAGAATGTCATAAAATCATTTCAGTTTCAAAAAACACATTTGAAAGGCTTTTCTTTACAGCAAGGGGGCAATGTTGTAACAATCTTGAAGTTCACATTTTACAGTGTTTTTCTTTTATTTAAAAACACACACCTGTATTTTACATTTATTTATACAAATGATAGAATTATGTATTAAATTATATTTGACTAGGCTGGCAGCCTTTGCCTGTCTTTGTCCAATCTTCACATATCTTCCCCCCCGGGGAACTCAAGCAAATTTTTCAAGTGCCCCTTGAGAAACATCTTGAGAGTGTCAGGTCTATCTGGATGTACCTCACCCCATTCCCTGTCTTGAGGGCCCATTTGCATTAGTATTGCTACTCCCTCTGCAGTGCTGCACTGACATATTATATGCTTGCAACCCCAGACTCCATCTTAGCAACTTGGCATTTTGCTGACTGGCTCTGTTTAACCATGTTAGTGGGTTGTGATCTGTCATCACAGTGAATTTTCTTCCATACAGATAAGGCTGAAGTTTATGTAGTGCCCACACTATGGCTAGACATTCCTTTTCTACCGCTGCATAGCACTCCTCCCTGGGTTGGAGCCTATGACTGAGATAAACCACTGGGTGCTCTTCTCCCTCTGAAGAAATCTGGCTAAGTACAGCCCCCACCCCATAGTTTGAAGCATCCACCTGCACAGAAAATTATTTGCTGTAGTCTGGACTGGCTAACACAGGGGGTTCTCCCAAAACTTCCTTAAGCTACTGAAATGCCTGCTCATATGCTGAGGTCCACACTACCTTATCTGGCCTGTTCGTCCTTGTTAGGTCTGTGAGGGGAGCAGCTATGGTACTATAATTGGGAACAAACTTCCTGTAGTACTCTGCTGTCCCTAAGAATGCCCTCACCTGCTTTTTGGTAACAGGTGCAGGCATGCCTGAATAGCTTCCACTTTGGCAGGTTCTGGCCTTATCTTACCACTCCCCACTCTATGTTCTAGGTAGGAGACCTCTGCCATACCCACCTGACATTTGCTTGGCTTAATGGTCAACCCTGCCCTCTGTAGTTTGCCCAGCACCTCCCTGACATGCTGAAGGTGCTCTTGCCAGGAATGGCTGTAGATAGCAATATCATCCATGTAAGCAAGGGCAAACCCTCCTGCTCCTGCTAAGATATGATGTACCAGCCTCTGGAAAGTCGCTGGGGCATTCTTCATCCCAAAGGGCAACTTTGTGAACTCATACAGGCCAAAAGGAGTCACAAAGGCTGACTTCTCTCTAGCACTGAGAGTCAAGGGCACCTGCCAGTAACCCTTAGCAAGATAAACGGTTGCAAGATACTTAGCCTCACCCAGCTGCTCTAGGGCCTCATCTGTCCTTGGCATAGGGTAAGCATTTGACTCTGTGTGACTATTTAATTTCCTGTAATCCACACAGAACATGTTGCTGCCATACTTCTTTGGCACCAACACCACTGGTGAGGCCCAGGGACTGTTAGACTCTTGAATCACCCCTAGTTCCAACATCTCCTGTATCTCTTCCTTCAGAGTCTGTTTGACTTTCTCAGGCACCCTATAAGGGGCCTGCCTGATAGGCCTTTGGGGTCCTATATCCACCTGGTGCTGCACCAGGTGGGTGCTCCCTGGTTTCCCAGTGCACACGTCCACAAATTCCTGCAACACTGCTCGGATTTCTGGAACCTGGGTAGGAGATAGCTGCTGGGACATTGCTACCCCTTCCACTGAGGTGTCAGTCTGAGCCTCACTGAGGAGATCAGTCACAAGATCTCTCTCAGACTCCTCCTGCAGTCCACTGCACATGCTCAGCACAAGGGCCTCCCTATCATGGTAAGGTTTTATCATGTTAACATGGTACAATTTGTGCCCCTGCCATTCGCCTAGCACTTCCACCATGTAATTAACATCACTGACCTTTCTTACCACCTTGTAGGGTCCCTCCCAAGCTGCCTGCAACTTGTGTCTGACAGGAATGAGAACCATCACCTGATGCCCTACAGTATACTCTGTAACTCGAGCATTCCTGTCATACCACACCTTTTTTCTGTTGTTGGGCTTCTGCCAGGTTCTCCTGGGCCAGGCCCATGAGTTCCCTGAGCCTTGGCCTGAGGTTCAGGACATATACCACAACAGACTCCTTGTGAGACTCACAGTCACCTTCCCACTCATCTCGAATTAAATCTAGAGGTCCCCTCACACTATGCCCATACAGCAACTCAAAGGGTGAAAAACCTGTGGATTCCTGGGGAACCTCTCTGTAAACAAACAACAGATGGGGCAAATATTTGTCCCACTCACTCTGAAATGGCTCCTCAATCACAGGCAAAGACATCAAAGGAGCTCTCACCTTGTCTCCTGCCTTGCCTACCTTTTGGCACTGCTCACAGGTCCTGCAGTACCCTGTTACATCTCTGGAAATTCCAGGCCAATAAAAGTTTTTCATAATACTCCTCTTTGCATGTTTTATGCCCATATGACCTGCAAAGGGAATATCATAGGCTATGGCTAGAAGCGCCAGAGGTAAGCTCTAGGCACTACCAACTGCTGTACTCTCTCACCTTCTAGCCCTCCCTCAGGGATCCACTCTCTGTATAGTAACCCTTTGTCCCAGTATACAGATTCCCCCTTCCCTTGAGAATAAAGTGCCTCCCTAGCTACCTGCCTCAGGCCTTGCAATGTAGGGTCTGAGAGCTGAGCCTGTCTCAAGTCTCTCCTTGTAACCCTTCCTAGCTCCCCTTCCACAGGAAGTCTGGCATCCTCTGACAGCAGTGCCTCACGCTCAGCCTGGGTACTACTACTCACCTCTACCTTTGCAGTTACCCTGTCCAAGGGAACATCAGTACCCACAAACAGCTGTGGCCCACATTCAGTCTCACTGCTACAGCGTAGCTCACTCCCTGAAGTAACCACCTCAGCAGTCCTGGCTGCAAGTATGCAGTATGTCTGGGTCACCCCCAGGCTACCAGTCCCATATACTTGTCTCCTAGCCTCACTGCATGTAATTGCATAAGTACTTAGTACTGCCCATCCAAATCCTTCCCTCTCAGGACATCTGCAGGATGGTAGTTCCATACCCCTGTTGTCTCAAGACAACCTACTCTTGGCATTTTGTGTTTCCCACTTACTGGCTCCCTCACCTTTGGTTCCCCACCTTGCCTCCATGGACACCTGTATGCCACATGGCCCCACTGTTTGCATTCAAAACATTTCACCCTAGGTCCTGGACGTGTACCTGGACTAGTGGCTTCCCCTGCTGCTGGTGGATTCTGTTGGGGCAGTCTGTGCTGCCCACCATGGGTTCCTTTAGACCCATGAGCAGTACTGGGGGTCCCTTTCTTGTGCAGGGCTGCCCTGCTTGCTAGGTATAGGTCTCCCTTCTTCCCCAACTCCTCTGAAGTTGCACACTGTCTGTCAGCTAATCAAATCCTCATGTCCTCAGGCAAAGTGCTAAGGGCATGTTCCCTTACCAAAAGGTCTGCTAGCCCTTTAAAAGTGGTGACCTGACATCCACTCACCCAGCTATGAAAATAAGTGCTCATTTCAGCAACATATTCACATACATTTTCATCTGCCTTGCGTCTGTGCTCACAAAACTTTTTCCTATACATTTCAGGTGTTAGCTTAAAATATTCTAATAAATGTCTTTTTACAGCAGTATAATCAAAACAGTGCCATGCATTTTTGCTAAAGAAGTTACAGCTTTACCATGGAGTAAGGGGGTCAGGAACTGTACCCAGAGCCAATGGTCAATTTCATACTGTTTACATACCCGCTCAAACATATGAATGAAGCTATCAGAATTATCCCCCTCTTTAAACTGTGGAAGAAATTTACTGACCTTTTGTGTTTCTGGAGTCCAGTTACTCCCTTCTCCATTACCTCCATGACTCTGACGAAGAGTCATCATTTTCCTCTCATGCCTCCTCTGCCATTCATTTTCCTCAGCTTGTAGACTCCTCATTTTCTTGGCTGCTTCTAGTTCCATACGCCTGGCCTCCAACTCAAGTCTCTTTAGCTCCAGCTGGATTTTTAAGTCCACTGCAGAAAGGTTGAGCTGTCCATTCTCCGAGGATATTGCATCTCAGCTGTCAGTCTGATCGTCCTCCAGGCTGCTGTTTTCTGATGCAGCTATAACCAGGGCTGCAGTCAGGTCTGCTTTAGTCAGGTTTCCATGCACCAGTCCCCTAGCCTGGCACATCTCTGCCAGCTGGCTCCTTGTCAGCTTTCCATACTCTTCTGCTGACATACTGCCTGCCCACTCTGACTAAAACTAAGCTAACAAAAGAAATAAAACAATTGTGATCTGAATTCTGAGTATACACTGCATGGCTGTTTTAGAGTACAAAACACTTTTAGAGATCACTGTACATAAGCTACAAGAATTCGCTCTACCCACACCACTACAAGCCAATTAGTTTGTGAAGTAGATCCCACCACTGCCAAACACTTGTGATGACCATGCCCTGGCCCAGCAATCAAGGAGCCTCAATCCTCACCACTAACACCAGGGAGGTCGTCTCCTAGAAGAGGAAAGGATAACTAATACACACAGTAAAGTACAATTTCCCTTAAATGCACACAGAGATCACAGTCAGTCTGGGGCTGGTTGCTCCCTTGCTCACCATGTCACCAATAAGACTCCCCACTGGCACAGCTATAGGGTCCAGGTCTCAGCCTAACTGGGCAAGCTAAAACATCCAGTACCATCTCTGTCCAACCAGTGCTTCATGCCCCTGCCAAGTAGCTGACACAACACACACACACACTTTGAGATAAGTATTTATACAACTTCACAGACACTCCTGGGAAAGGCTGACACATATTCTCCAACTGTGCCCCTTTACCCAGACTATACGGTAGTAATTACTGCCACCACCCAGTTAATAATATCAGCTACTAAAAGGCCCTTAAAAGGGTGTCCAATTATTACTGTGCAATATTAATATCCAATGGTAATGTGACTATTCAGTCTAAGGCTTATTGGAAGGGCTTAGACAGTAAACTCTATAAATATATAGTGTACTCTAAAGCATAATTTATCTCTACATAAGCAAGCCACAGGTAGACAGGTAGAAGTTTTTAAAAATATTTAATAATAATTTAAACACAAGACAAAACTACTACACCACAGAAATATCTAAGAGTTCAGAGATCATACAGAAACTTAAAATAATATCGTAGAAAAAAATCTGATTACACAGAAAGATACTTAATCTAACTTTCTAATCTTTAGCTAGTTTTAAGAGAAAACACAGTGCTACAATCCTACTTACATACATAAAGAGCATAAGCAGTGTTGGGTTAGATGTCCAAAGTCAAAATGCTTTCTGTCTCTCTTTAAAACATAGTTTATAAAACATCACTAACAAACATGTCTCTAGGTCCTCCCCAGATTACGTCATGTTGACACTTAAGTTTTCCCAGTATTCATATTGCATCATCTTGACACCTGCTCTGAGTTCCCAGGCTAATAGAAACTGCATTATTTAGCAAGCTAACACCTGCACAGGAGAATACAACACTAAAAGGCATTTCACATATACACTCTAGCAATTAGTCCGTAGTTAACACAGCAGACAGAATGTCTTCAGGCAGCCTGACCGGAACCAACTTTAAAGATCAAAGAATGTCATAAAATCATTTCAATTTCAAAAGACACATTTGAAAGGTTTGACTTAGTTTTTCTTTACAGCAAGGGGGCAATGTTGTAACAATCTTGAAGTTCACATTTTACAGTGTTTTTCTTTCATTTAAAACACACACCTGTATTTTACATTTATTTATACAAATGATAGAATTATGTATTAAATTCTATTTGACTAGGCTGGCAGCCTTCGCTTGTCTTTGTCCAATCTTCACAGTGACTATGTTTTAAATGATTATCGGTGCATTTTACAGCAATAAGCAAAACAGAAATTATTAATGTGGTTAAGCCTAAAGCCATCTTATGAGTTGCAAGTAAGTTTGATTTAAAAAATTAGAGAGGTTGTAAGTGAATACATTGTCAATGATTTTTTTGATAAAGGAGTCAAGTCCGAATTGGGACAGTAATTGCTTAATGTTGTTGTTTCTTTCGGCTTTTTCCCAGTAAGGGCTCGCCACAGCGGAACTCCGGTCCGCTAATGATTTGCAGTAGATTTGTTACGAAACGCTGAGGTGCCAGCTTGATGCCCAACCTTCAATGAAGGTATGCCCATTTATGCACGCATGTCTTTTGAATGCTACCCAACCGCGGGGAGGGCATGCAGACTCCACACAGAAGGCAGTCCCAAGCCAAGCTGAGAATCAAACGGGAGAACCTCTTGCTGTGAGGTAACAATGCTACCGCTGTACCACAGTATTTACTTAATGATCTTGCAAAAATGGTATCTTTTTCAGATATTTGAAAACACCCTCTTGCTAGATTTGAACTTCAAAAAAAAAAACACAGGAAGTAATTTATCCTTGCTGCTTCCACTTTGTTCCATATTGCAGAATAATTTGTACTTTATGCTAACTGGGATGTTTTGGGGAGATGAGGAAACAGAATCATGTTATGACATTCTTCAGGCCATTATCAATATTTTTTTTCACAGCATCATTAAAATAGATTTCAGACTGAATCACAACCACCTTACCATTTGCCTGAAGCAATGGGGAAGGAATGGACTTGTGACCAGGGGTAAGCGGTGTGTCAGTACTAACATAGAAGTTCTTAACATTACTAACATATGAATGTTGTTATTTCCAATCAGTTTAATTTTTTACTGTTGAGTCTTAAAATCTTTTGTTAGCTTTAAAGAGCCTTTAAATGTGTTGATAATAGTTTCCAGTGGAGACCAGGGTAAATAGACTAGGGAAGATCCCTATGGGAGTGATCCATGGTCGTTTATTGAGCCTGGTACACTTTCTTCATGGGGGGTGCAATACTGTTCAAAGCATTTATGGAGGCTGTGTCATTTCTTTTAGTAACAACTGGTATAACAGCTTCCGTTTGATCTCAGAATTTAGAATGAAACCATTAGCATCAAACCTTTTTTTCAAATTTCTCAGATAACAAAACATTTGCACCTTATGGATTTTTGGTATGTCTGCAAACGTCAAGTGTTAGTAAGTGGTTGGGAAAGAGTCAGCCATCATTCCAGCCTCTCTAATTTTTAGGGGTATTGTAAGGAGCCAGTGATGAGTATATGGCCAGAGATTGAGTCTCGGTCTATGTCCCACATATTCTAGAGTCTCTCTCTGAGATTTTCTGTTATTACCAGATTTATTCCTACATAAAAGTGCATCTTACACACATTTCTTATTTTCATGCTTTGCACACTTTTCTGCTTCACTTAGGGTTTGCAATACCTTCCTAAAGAAAACTTGCCTTCTTAGGTGTCCCCTTTGGGATCCTGTGCTCCCTTAGATTTGTACCTGATATTACAAAGGATGATCTAATTCCTTTAGATCTTGTATTTTCAGCAGATCTGAAATATTTATTTTTAGAGATATTTTGTCTTTAGAAAAAAAACATTTCTTTGTTCCCCTCATTCTGTATACCTTCCAGCTGACTGTCAGCTTCTGTCAACGACATAACTTATAGCTCAGTTTGTTCCATAGTGTCTCCAGTACTGTTCACTGGAGCTGAGACTTCACTAGTGGCATGTTGGGAAGGGGGGTAGATCAGATCATACCAGCAGCACCAAGTACATTGTCCTACATGGGGTATTTTTTATACAATAATTGTTTGGAGCTACTAACATCATGCAAATCACTGTACTTAAATTTCATTTAGTTCCAGTCCCCATGTATGCCAAGTTTTAATGGCAATCCCCCATTAAATTACATCCTCCCCCATCATCAAGGATATGCTAGCTGATTGACGGAAGCCACTCCCTTCCTCCCAGAATGGGCAAGCAGGCAAAAATTGCCCCTTTCCACCCCTTCCATCCTTCCTTGCTTCTTGCAGTACCTGAGCTACCAACTGAACTCAGATCACATGGATCATTTTCAAGGTTCCTTTGCTGTGCTCCTTGGAGTCGTGAGAGAGAAAACATTATTTCTCAGTTTATTGGCCTACTCTCAATGCCATTTGCAAGGTACTATAAGTTGGATGTGACCATAGCCAGGACTTCCTTTAGGGATGCTTATCAACGGCATGTTTCTGTAGGGAGTTCACTCAGGAGGATATATTTGGGATTCTGTCCTGTTTTTTACCAAAGCTCTGTACTTATTATAATGATGGATATGTAAGTGTAGGCCCATCTTCCATAACATACCCACCCACCTTCCTCTGCCACTGATACAGCTGATCTTGGATCCTTCCTTTCTTTCTTTTCTAATCTTAGATGCCTTTTCTGCATCAGAACAATTTAAACAGATTTGTCACTGTGAAGCATTATGGGATAGGGGAGGGGTGTTTAGTAGACTGAGAAAGTTGTTGCTCAGTGAATGATCCTTATGCCTGTCAACCCTAATCCTGCTGTAGCAGAAGATAGGCAGAATCTTCCAGATCTTTTCATGTGGGAAATACACATTTTTGTAAAACGCTTCCTATAAATGCACAATATGGGAACATGTCCTTGCTGGGACTTGTGATGCCAAAGTGTTGTGCAATGGTCTAAAATTTAAAGTGTGGTATCCTGGGTCATGTGTGGTATGTTATATGCAATACAGTCATTTAGTTAACAATGCCAACATTTTCATTTCAAATAATTATAAAAAAGTGAGAAGTCCAGCATCAGATAAGCACACAGTGCTGGGTGATGTTACAAGCGGGTGCTTGTGCAGTTGTAACAAGACACACAGAACTTGGTTCCTAACTGGTGTGTGATTCAACAAATAACGCATTCATGTTCCCAGGTTTCCTTGTTAAAGATGTGTGAAAAAGACAGAACCGTTTGCGTCTCCTCCTTACCGTCTCCTTTGTACTTCCTCTGCATCTGCTGCGTTCACATGTCAATATCCTGCTGCTTGTGACATCAGGATTTTGTTAGTGCTGTATTATCTGAAATGTCAACAGAAAAGAACTGGGATCTGTAGAGGACAACAGAGTAGCATGTCAGTACAGCCTGTTGGCAGCGTGTAACAGAATAGAAATGCTGTGTGTTTAAATGCCCAGTATTCAAAATGATATTATCAAAATGCTTAGTGGTTGAAATGCAGTCTGCATGAAAAAAAACTTGTTGAATGAACTGCACTGTTTCAAGCATGCAGATGACTGCAATGGTATATCTTGTCCTGTGGAGTTGTGGTGGAAATGTGATGCTTTGTAGTGTGCATTTGTTAAGAGCTAAAGGTAAGTAATAAGTGACAATTATGTCAAACTCAGTAGGAGCTTGGGAAGCTTAGATCTTTTATAGTGATGTGGATTAAATTTTGTTGTGTATTGTAGTTTTCGGCATGTCAGATTGCAGTTTAAAGTCAAAGTAAAGTTTATTGTCATTTAGATCCATACCTCACAGTGCAGACTAAATGAAATCTTGTTGCTTCGGGCTCTATGTGCAGATAATACATATAAATATAATATATATAATAAGAAAACAAAAACCATTTGCAACATTTGCCATAACACTAGACATAATCACATTTTTGTATCTGTAACTATTAGCAGTACTTAGTATTGCACAGGTAGATATGTTGCACAGTTGAGACTTGAGCAAAAAGACTAGAACATTTTCAGTTGCATGGAATGTAACTTGTTCTGCAAGTTATTGCACAAAAAATAAGAAGCTCACAATGAGTTTTGCACAAGTGAGAAGACCTAACAGTGGGTTGATTGCACTTAAGAAATGAGATTCCCTTCAGACTGTGTGGTTACTGACTTGTGACCTGTTGGCTTGCATTGCTCATCACGTTTAGTAGTCTGATAGCCTGAGGAGAGAAGCTATTTCTGAATCTAGTTGTTCTGCAATGTATATGTCTGTAATGCTTGCCCGAAGTTAAGCAGAGGAACAGTTCCTGAGCTTGGTGGATGTTATCTCTGACAATCTTATAGGTTCATAGGTAGGTACTAGGCTATCGGCCCTGGGGCCTATACAAGCCCAGCCAAAAAGGTACTCTAGCTTTTGCCACCCAAGAAAATTATTTTCCTGTGCCACTGTCGAGCAGAGCCACAGATGTGATCCCCGGGTTGAATTTCCTATTTCCCATCCAATCATCAAGATTTTTCTTGAAGAGTGCTAATGAGGAGCTTTGTTTGATATAGATAGGTAGCTTATTCCAGAGTATGGGAAGTGTCTGGGACAGGAATCTATCCCTCCGGCATGTTCTGTTTATTGTGGTGACAAGGTTTAGGTCCCTAGAGCATGTAGCTTGGAGGGATTGGGATTTCTATAAGTGGAGTATGTCCAACAGCTCTGGGTTTGACATAGCTTTGTATGTTAGGCAGAGATCACCTCTGAGTAGGCGATATGCAACGGAGTAAAGCTGGAGTTTTTGAGACGGTCTGCTTAGGGCATCTGTTTGAGGCCAGTAATCCTCTTTGTGAGGTATTTCTGTGGCCTTTCCAGTTGTTGTAGATGTCTTGTAAGGTACATACCAAAAGGGGCGTTGTACTCTATAATGGGTCTAATGAGTGATGAGTAGAGGGGAACAATGACCTCTTTTTTTTTCTGGGTGAAAATCTTTTGTGATGAGGTGTGCCACGTAAAAGGATTTCCTGACTACTGTGGCGATGTGATTATCAAAGGAGAGACTACTGTCCACCTGTGTCCCAAGGTCTCTTATCACACTTTCGGTGTTAAGTATACTACCGCCTATGTTGTAGTTCATGGGTACAGAGTTTTTACCAAAGGGGATGGCAATGCACTTTTTGGCATTGAGCTTGAGGTCATGGCTTTGACACCAGACATCTGTCTCAGTGAGGCACTTTTGTAGGATGTCCACATCATTAGGAGTTTCGATTATGGCTCCTAGTTTGCAGTCATCTGTGAACTTCATTAGCCAAAGACCTTCTGTGTTGGCCTGTACTTCAGAGAAGTAGATACCAAACAGGAGAGGACCCAGGACTGAACCCTGTGGTACTCCACTTGTCACTGGTCTGAAGTCGGATTTGGAGTCTGCTACTTTCACAGTGTGGGTTCTGTCAGTGAGCCAGTTGGCAACCCATCTTGTGACATAGGGATTTATACCTAGTTTAGTGAGTTTATCTATAATTCCAGAGTAAGGGATGGTGTTGAAAGCCTTGGCAAGATCTAGATAGGCTGTGTGAACCACCTTACCCTTGTCTTCGGCTTTGTTGACTGCTTCAAAGAAGTCTGTCAGGTTTAGGAGACATGATCTGCCTTTTACAAACCCGAACTGGGTGAGGTCCAGAGTTTGGAGATTACCAATGTCTTTGTTTGCAGACCAGGCTCATCAGGCTAATGGGGCGGTAGTTTCCGGGGTCCGTGGTGGCTCCCCCCTTGTGGAGTGGGATAACCATCACTGTGCACCATTCAGCAGGCACAAAGCCTGAGGTGAGGCTATGATTGAACTTGGTACTTGGTTGGGGTGCCAGTTCGTTCTGTAGTTCATGTAGAATGCAGCCTGGGATATTGTCAGGTCCCATGGATGCTGTGTTCTTGGCTTTGGAGAGTGTGGTTTTTACCTGTGCAGGCATGATTACAGGAACTTTGCATTCTTCCGGTATAGAGATGGGCTCTTTAGGGGGTGAGAGGGGGGTAAATTAGCACTGAACCTATCTGCTAGGATGTTGGCAATATCAGTTGGGTCTGTATATTTAGTGCCATTGTGCTGTAACTCAGAGCAGATCTGAGTGTTGCCATTGAGATTCTTGACATAGCTATAGAATGCTTTGTGGTTGTCTTTAGAATCAGTGGTGATTTTGTTTTCGTAACTAGCGTTGGAGGATTTTATCAGGGATCACAGCTTCTTACTGAGGCTGACCAGGGAGCTCCTCCACTCATGGGATTTTACTCTCTTTTGCAACAGTTTCTTCCTTCTGTTGTACAGTTTGTTTATGGCAGGGGACCACCAGATTGGCTTCCTTTTTTTGGAGGATAGCATCTTGGTTCTGTTTCGGATAGCATGATCCATGCACTCATGTAAGTGCTTATAAAGTGCAATTGTGTAGGATTCAGTAGTCATAACTGTATTGTCCATCTGCATGGGTGTCATGAAGTTCACCACTTCTATCTTAAGAAGCATGAAGTTGGCTTTGGAGAATTTTTTTTACCATGGTTTCCTTAATGGGGGTGGGGGCAAGATGTGGATATCTAGGGTAATTAGCTTATGGTCGGATCGGACCAATGAGGCATTGACTTCAGGTGTGGAACATCGGTCACTCATATTGGTAATGACTAGATCTAGGATATTGTTGCCCCTGGTGGGGGTGTGGATAAGTTGATCCAGGGAATTGGAGTTTATGAATTCCAGAAAGCATTGAGCAAAGGAGTTGGTACATGAGTAGTTTTCCCAGTTAATGGTGAGGTAGTTGAAATCGCCCATTATTAGGGTGTTTGGTTGAACCCTAATATTTTCCAGTACATCAAGAAAAGAGGAGTGGCAATCCTGGGGCATGGTGGGTGATCTGTAGCAAGCTACAATTTGAATTGCAGTTTTACCCAGAGTTAGTTGCGCTTGGATAACCTCGGCTGCATTATGCTGAGCAGTTAGCCTGGAGGTGTGGATATCCTTAATGAATATGGACACACCTCCGCCTTTGGTGTTCCGGTCCAGGTTACATGACTGAAAAGTGTGGTATGAGTTATAGCATGGTAGTGCTTCTTTTCAGCTCTACCAAGACATTGTGCCTAGTGCAGGTCCTGTATAGATGGAAGCGTGGACCTGGTGATCCTCTCTGCCATCTTCACCATCCTTTGGAGAGCCTTACAATCTGCAGCCTTGCAGTTCTCGTACCAGACTGTGATACTGCTTGTCAAGATGCTTTCAGTGGTGCCTCTCTGGAAGGTTGTGAGGACCCAAGATGGAAGGTTTGTTCTCCTCAACCTGAGTAGGAAGTAGAGCCTTTGTTGTATCTTCTTGACAATGTGATTTGTATTAGTGGACTGTGTCAAGTCTTCATTGATGTGCACTCCTAGGAATTTGGTGCTCTTCACCCTTTTTACTGTTTCTGCCTTGATTGCGAGAGGGGGATGTGCCTCATGTTTTTTCCTGAAGTCCATTATCACCTGTTTGGTTTTGTTTATGTTCAGAGCCAGATTGTTGTTGTCACACCAGTCAAACAGATGCTTCACCTCCTCCCTGCATGCTATTTCATCATCATTGCTGATTAAGCCAACTACTGTAATGTCATCCACGACTCTGATGATGTGATTTGAGCTGTTCCTAACTGCGCAGTCATGGGTCAGCATGGTGGACAGCAGAGGACTGAGAACACATCCTTGAGGGACTCCCATGCTCAGTGTACTATGCTCTGAGGTGTTATTGCCTACACTCACTCTTTGTGGTCTGTCAATGAGGAAGTCCAAAATCCAGTTGCACATGGGAGTGCTTACACCCAAATGAATCAGTTTTTCTATCAGATGTTGGGGTATAACTGTGTTAAAAGCGGGGCTGAAGTCAATGAGTAACAGTTGGACATAACAGTTCTTGTTTTCCAGGTGAGCCATGGATGTGTGCAGTGCCAATGAGATGGCATCTGCAGTGGAGCAGTTTGTCCGATAAGCAAATTGGAGTGGATCCAGTTCTGCAGGGAGATTTGTTGTTAAAAGTCCTTGACCAGTCTCTCAAAGCACTTCATTACGATAGAGGTGATAGCTACCGGACAATGGTCATTTAGGCTTGCTGGCTGCGACTTTTTGGGTAGTGGTATGATTGTTGTGTTCTTGAATCACTTGGGTACTATGGCCTGACATGGAGATATCTTAAATATGTCAGTAAGAACCATCAACAGTTGAATAGCATAGTCTCTTAGCACACACCACAGAATGTTGTCTGGTTCAGCCACTTTCCTTGGGTTCACCCAGCTTAGAGTTCTCTGAACATCAGCTAGATTGGGGTAGAGTACTACTTCATTTTGCCTGGTGCTGCGTTTTGTGGCTTTTGTACCGTTCACTTCATCAGACCAACTGAATCAGGTGTTGAGCTTATTTAGGAATTCGGTCTTGTCATCACACTTTTAAGATACAAGTCTGTTAAGGATTGTATTCCTTGCCACAGATGTCTGGAGTCTCTTAGGTCTGAGAAGTGACTGGATTTCCTGTATGTAGGCACATTTTGCCTTTTTTATTCCCCTTTTTAGGTTCCTTCTGGTCTTTCTGAGGGCATCCTTGTCCCCTGCCTTAAAAGCAGCATTGCATGCTTTTAGGAGCTCATATACTTCATTTGTGAATCAGGGTTTTTAGTTGGCCCTTATGATGATGGTCTTGTTGACTGTTACATCATCCACACACTTAGATATGTATGCCAACACAGATTCTGTGTACTCATCCAGATTGATGTTAAAAATTTCATAATGAGAAAAAAATCTGTGCAGTTGTTGAACATGTTACTTTATTTGTTGCCAAAGTTTGATTATAGTGAATGTGATCATATATTTTGTTGTAAAGTTTGAAAACAGTTTTGAAAAGTTTTAATGTTCCTGTTCTTTTATGTGGCCAGTATACATTGCAAAATATGCCAGGTTTCATGTCATAATGGTTTGTAGAGGCTGTTGTTAGCATAAGTAGGTTAAACACTTCAGTTTCATTTTTGTGTAGATGTGGTTTTGGTGTGGTTGTGCAGTAGAAGTGCCAGAACTTCTGATGTCTGCAATTCCCTGCCATTCAAAATGTGGTGTTTGATGTACAGATATAATGTAATGTACTCTTATGTCTTGCATCCTCACTCAGATTCTCCACACTGGAATAGCATGACCTCTCCTGGGATCATGCATTCTGTATATGCCTTCCCCTCCAACAAACACAGTTTTAAGTTTTATCTTTTTTGTTTTCTTATAGAGATTACCCCTAGCCCTGTATCGTCCTGACTTGAAAGTAACATGTTGTCTTTCATGGTCTGAATTTATGGGAAGACACACTTTGGGAGAGTGGACAGACCATTTTCCTCTCCCCAACATGCACTGGCCTTATAGTGGAATAGAAACAGCTTCTTCTTTGCTGTATGTGTAATTTCTAATGTATATCTTATTGGTTGGATTTCCTGCTTTGTTTTAGAATTCCTTGGTATGGGTAACCAAGTATCTCATCAAACATCGAATGAGAGCAAAGTAAGAAAGAATGATCATTTTAGACCAAAGCTAAAATGATAAAAAGTAAATGCTGAAGGGGTGCAAGCCGCCTACACCCCTCCTTAACCCCATGCTAATTGTATATACTGACTTTGAGATCGCACAACAATGGGGTAAGTGCAAATTTCCTGACCTTAGTGCATCACAATTTCAAACAAATGAC
Organism: Protopterus annectens; assembly: GCF_019279795.1. Taxonomy (NCBI): domain Eukaryota; kingdom Metazoa; phylum Chordata; order Ceratodontiformes; family Protopteridae; genus Protopterus; species Protopterus annectens. Next base: position 65,395,222 of record NC_056748.1, on the reverse strand, counting down.
TGCCAGTAAACTCCATTGAAAAGAATGCCGGTTCATATTAGCACTCGCTCTTATTTACAGCTGCAAAATGGATTCACTCTTATGAGCTAACACTGGTCTCGAGTTGCAAATGGGTTACCGACCACAAGACGTGTTCCTCTGCAGACTTTGTAAGCGAATAGATTTAATTTTGCAAGCTATTGCACTAATCTTATCTTCTTGCCCTCCTGCCCATAGATGCCCCTATGAGTCAGGGTACCTCTGTTGTGTTTTACATCCCCTGTTCTCCTTTTGACCAGAAGAAAACAAGAGTTCTGGATGCAGCAATCCTTTGCAGTTTGCTACGGACCCAAAGTAGGTGCTGCTGTGTACTTGCTGTCAGCGCAAACAGCAGGTTAAGATGCCACTACATTTTCTGCATTTGCTGCTGTGAGTGCATGTTATCCTTTAGTACTTAACTTTGCCCATTCTGTGTCAGGTAAAACCTGTACTATAACTAAGCATCGTACTGTATACGTTCCACTGGCTGCATGCTGCATTACCAGTCTGAAGCTATTTCATAAACTGTGATGCTTTGTAGTGCCATATCCCAGTGAAATTGGTTGTTTCAGAACTGTTAGTGGAGTAATTTTAGGGGTCGTAAGTTTAGCCTTTAAGAGTATAAACACCCTGCACACAGTAGGTATTGAATTACTGCTGACAACAGTGTAAATTAGCAGACTTGTTGAAAGAGACATTTCCACTTTAATAAATTATGTATGAGAGCTAACGGCCATGGTTAGCAAAGTATGTGCTGGGAATCTGCACACAGTTAGTGAGTCTATCTATACTATGTCAGATACAAACTTCTAAACATGCGGAAAGTGATTGTTTATAGGTGTTGTAACAAATGAGGTTTGCATGTAGCATGGAAGAACAGAAGTGATAAACCAAATACAAGTGAAGCTGTAAATACTTTGAGGTTAGAGCAAAACTGACTCATTGGAATTCCTTCTTTGTAAACTATTCTTGTTTATTTTATTTCTGTGTTGTGCAAGTGTGGCATTTTGGCTTTAAGCCTGAAAATGTAATCAGATTGAATGAGATAAGGTGGGGGAGTGAGACTTCTGGTTCTGTAACTGTTAATGTACTTATACTAAAATGACATCCAATGTAAAAAAATAAATAAAAAAAAGGAAGGAAAAATATTGCGTCTTGTATCCACTAAGAATAATATTATTTTTCTTCACTTTGGCTTAAGTTTCTACTAAAGTCTTTTTGGTATGCTCATATGGTTTTTTAGCCCAAAAAAGACCTTCCTGCAGTTCAGTATTTTTACCTTTGTTTCATAAGTTGTGTCTTTCAGCACCTGCATTTTTTGAGAGCTGTGCTTTTCTGGGCTTCGAGTTACTGTGGTTACTTTATTGTACTGTATTGCTTTGTGTAATGACGGTTTATGTTTTTAATGCTAACTAGCTTTTGTTGCATAATACCAAGTCTTATTTCATGTTCATGGCATGAACATTCAGCCAGCGTGGCGGTTTATATGCTGTGCTTTTATGCAGGAATGTTGTAGCTGGGGGCA
>NC_056748.1:65363679-65391179 GCF_019279795.1 Protopterus annectens | reverse complement strand
GATGTCCCAGTCACCAGGCTGAACAAGGAGAAGGTCACGGTGAGCTGCCTGTCGGGTGCTAGGATCCGCCACATAACACAAGCACTCAGGTCACTCCAAGGCAAGTACAAATATGACTCAGTCATTGTCCATGCTGGTGTGAATGACCTGAGACGTACCTCCCTGGACTACATGAAAAGAGACATAGAGGAGCTCTCTGAGCATGTAGCCCAGGCCAGTATGACCCTGACCTTGAGTAGCATCTTACCCTCACCAAGAATGATGCCACAATATGAAGACAAGATGATCAATTTCAACAATTGGCTTAAGTATTGGTGTCATTCAAAGGGATCCAATGCCTGTCAGCCTGGGATGACATGCTCGACAAGCCACAATGCTTCACTAGGGATGGCTTGCACCTGTCACCCCTGGACTTTCAGATATTGGCAAAGGCTCTTGCTACCCCCATAGTGCCTTTTTTAGGCAAGGCTCAAAAGACAAACCCACCTCCATAGGTATCACAAGGGATAAGAAACTAAGAGTAATGCTACTCAACGCCAGAAGTCTAAACCTCAAGATGCACACACTCGAAACTCTCCTTAGCATGGAGAACATCGATATCTGTGCAGTAACAGAAACCTGGTTCAAGGCTCCCGAGAGCACCCCAGCACTACCAGGTTATACCTCATACCATGCTTTTCGGCCCCAAAACTTGGACCGTACTACAAAAGGAGGGGGAGTATCAATATTTGTCAAAGATACCCACACCTCCAGGTTGGTGGCACAGCACGAAGCATCAGAGACTATCCATGTGCAACTAACAGTGAGTAAACTGCCTTCCAGTTTATAGCCTGCTACAGACCACCCTCCCGGGCTGCGTCCTACATGAACTCCAAGAAGAGCTAAACCCAAACATAAAACTACTGTTCAATCTCAGCCTTACTACAGGATATGTACCCAAAGAGTGGCGTACAGCAACAGTGGTCCCTCTCCACAAAGGTGGTGCCTCAACGGATCCAGGAAACTATCACCCCATAAGCCTGACTAGCTTGGTCTGCAAAGCTATGGAAAGGATCATCATGGACCTCATAAATAAAGATATTGGGGACCTACAGACACTGGATCCTACCCAGTTCGGCTTTGTTAAGGGCAGATCCTGCCTCTTAAACCTGGTTGATTTCTTTGAAACAGTCACCAAGGCCACTGACGAGGGGAAGGTGGTCCACACAGCCAACCTGGACCTCGCAAAGTCTTCGATACAATACCCCACTGGCATTATAGATAAGCTCACCAGCTTAAATATAAACCCCTATGTCACTAGATGGGTTGCAAACTGGCTCAAGGACAGAACCCACATGGTTAGAATTGCTGGAGCCATGTCAGACTCCAAACCAGTTACAAGTGGCATCCCCAAGGCTCACTCCTGGGACCTCTCTTGTTCAGTATATATTTCTCGGAGGTACAGGCCAACACGGAAGGACTGTGGCTGACTAAGTTCGCAGATGACTGCAAACTGGGCGCCATAATTGACTCTCCAGCCGACACAAGCATCCTCCAAAAGGGCCTCATAGAAACAGACAATTGGTGCCAGAGCCATGGCCTCAAGCTAAATGCCAAAAGTGTATAGTCATCCCTTTGGCAAAAACAAAGTGCCACAAATTACCACATAGGTGGTAATCCATTAAGTACAGAAGAAGTAATTAAGGACCTGGGACCCAAGTTGATAGCAATCTCTCATTTGACAACCACATGGCCAAAGTGGTTAGAAAAACATTTTATATAGCCCACCTAATCATGAAGGGATTCACATCTAGATCATGGGAGATCATCGTGCCTCTTTACTCATCCCTCATCAGGCCCATAATTGAGTACAATGCCCCTTTCGGGATGTACCTTACCAGACACCTGCAGCAACTGGAAAGACCCCAAAAGTACCTCACCAAGAGGATCATAGGGCTCAAACAGATGCCATATGCTGCCCGGTTAAAGAAACTCCAGCTCTATTCAGTGGCATACCGCCTGCTCAGAGGCGATCTGTGCCTGACGTATAAAGCCATGTCCAACCCGGAATTAATGGACATGCTGCACCTCAGAAAATCCAAATCCCATCGAGCTATGCGCTTGAGAGACTTGATCCTCAGCACTGAAATAAATAGGACATGCTGGAGGGACAGATTCATAACCCAGAGGCTCCCTTCACTCTGGAATAAAATCCCAGTCCAGGTTAGGCAGAGTCCCTCATTGACTCTCTTCAAGAGGAATCTTGATGAGTGGATGGGAGATCGTAGGTTTACCCCGGGTATCACTTCTGTGTCACTGTTAGACAGAGGCACAGTATACTAACCTCGAAAAAGGGCATAGCAAAATTAATTTAAAATGGGTGGCGAAAGCCAAACACACTCTGGCTAGGCTTATAAATGCCCTAGGGCAGATAGCCTAGTATGAACCTATGAACCTATGAACCTATATATATATATATATATATATATATATATATATATATATGTATAGGAGGGTGTTTCGGCATAAATTTCATTTGCATATGGTTGACTTGTGTATTGTTAATCCAAGTCGGTCAACTTACACAGATGGTTGACAGCCGAGCAAGAATGACATTCCTCAGGGTAGGGGTTATGCCCTTTCCTGGGGAATGTGCAGTCTTGGAGTTAATATGTATATAATTAGAAGAGGGTGGGGGGGGGTGCAAAAAACACTTTAAGTTTCCTTGCATATTCCAAGGTTTAGTTTCAGAGCATGCACTGTAGTGTTTCAGTATAAGTGTGTTGACGTAAACCATGTAATTTCTGAGAATCAACTATTAGGAGATAATATACGTAAATATATATATATATATATATATATATATATATCTATATAAAATGTATTTCTTGCTAACTCATTGCACATATTCAACCTGATGTTTGATTTTCTGTCAGTAATTGTATTATGAACTTTTATTCCAATGAGCTGTTAATGGTGTTTTGGGCCAAAGTACTTTAATGAAGTTGAAGTAACATTTGTAGCATGCTAGTCTGTGCATGCTGTCACGTTACTTAGCAAGAAAGCACCACATGCTGCCACAGCCATCAGTAGGACAGTACCACATAGTGTCACGTCCCTCAGCAGGACAGCACCACATGCTGCTATGCCTCACAGCAGGACAGTACCACATGCAGCCACAGCCTTCAGCAGGGCAGTACCACATAGTGCCACATCCCTCAGATGGATAGCACCACATGCTGCTACATCTCACAGCAGGACAGCACCACATGCTGCCACAGCCCTCAGCAGGACAGTACCACATAGTACTACGTCCCTCAGTGGGACAGTACCACATAGTGCCACGTCCTTCAGCAGGACAGCACCATATGTTGCTACGTCACACAGCAGGACAGCACCACATGCTGCCACCGCCTTCAGCAGGACAGTACCACATATTACCACATCCTTCAACAGGACAGCACCACATGCTGCTATGTCTCACAGCAGGACAGCACCACATGTTGCCACAGCCCTCAGCAGGACAGCACCACATCCTGCACTCTGCTAAGGAGTCTTATATTATTTGTAGTTACACTACTGTGATCTCCACTTTCTGGATTTGTCAAAAGGAAGGGAAGGAAAGTGGATTTTAGGAAAGTAGGAAAAGAGGAAGAGCAAGCAGATGGTGCCACAGAGAAGTCACAGATAGGAATGTGCAGGATGGGGGGAAAGAATAAGACTACATTTTTTCTTAGAGAGAAAGGAGGAAGAAGAATGGAAAACAGAAAGTAAGGAATACAAACGAAGATAGGGCAGTGAACGGACAAACACAGAATAGTTCAAATAAGCAGGGATGGAAATGCAAAGGACACATATACTGAATGTGGCACAAGTGTATATGGAACTTTATAGAAGGCAGTTACTATGATATGGTGCAATGTGACAGTGCTTCAGAATGGGACTTTACAGAAACTGGCACAAAACATATAGGAATGTCACATGAAGTGTCACCAACATGTCCGCCCCCTGCTTGACATGGAAGAAGCAGACAGCAGCAGACATAATCATTAGGATGAGCTTGACAAATACTTGCCAGTAGCAACAACAGTCCCAAACCTAAAACTGAATGAAAGAGAAACATAAGCTATAAAAACAAGGGGAAAAATACATGCTGTCTTAATTGGGGCATTCCTGCTTAACCTCAGCTTCCTTTGCATGGAGCTCATCAGGATTCCTGTACCACTGGTCACCAATACTGGCATTCTTTCCCCATCCTGGTTATGCCTGAGGCTGAGGACAACTCACTAGTCAGATCATACTAAGCATCTACTTTCTTAAATACACTATGACTGGGGGCCCACTAGGTGCTCCCTGAAAAAGCAATGAAGGCGATAAAACATTGTCTGACACTTCTTCATGCGTGTGCAGGTGTTGCATGGTGGGTATTAGCAGAAGTTGTACCTCTCCTGCATATCCTCTGAAAACTGTGTTATTTTCTTCAGGAAAACAATGGTGGCCTGTAAGTTATGCCTATAGTTGTGATTTCTGCTGCAAGGCTACTCATAAAGTAGTGTGATGTATGTACCCAGTCAGGTCTCCAGCATGAGCACACAGGCCACAGGCTGTGAGAGGCAAGCACAGGTAGTAGAATGCATATTATGCTGCTGATGTATGAAAAAATATATAGCAGTTCACAGTCATGCATGCCTTGTGGCCTAATCTGCTAAGTGTCACACAAATAGGTATAAACCAGGGGCGGCCCGTGCTATTGGACTGCCGGACTGCAGCCCCTCCCCCCCCAGCTGTAAAAAAAGAAATAAAATAAAATACAAAGAAGAAAAGAAAAGAAAAAAAATGATCGCAAGTAGTGGACCTTCGCACATGCGCACTAGCAGCATTTCCGATATCCAGACTGCTGCTGAGACAGTCTGGAGCATGTGCAGACTGTCTCAGCTGCAGTCCGGATTAAGAAGCATTCAAGTGCAGAGATCCCAGAAGTCTATGCAGTTGTAACTGCATAGACTGTCACTGGAAAGGGATCGGACTGCAACGTCAGCAGGCTGGGAGTCTCGTTGGGGAAGAACATCTCGCGGGCTTGTAGTGCTCCAACGGCTGTGGAAGGATTTAATGCTGCAACGAATGGACCTGTCCCAGGTTGTGTGTGTGTGTGTGTGTGTGTGTGTCTGTGTGTGTGTGTGTGTGTGTGTGTGTGTGTGTGTGTGTGTGTGTGTGTGTGTGTGTGTGTGTGTGTGTGTGTGTAATGCCCCAGGTGCTACATGGTGGTGGGTAGAGAATAAGGCTTTTACCCTGTACCTTGGGCCCAGGTGGCAAGAGCCTGAATTCCCTACCCACCACCATTTGCAAAAATGTTGCAGATTTTTCCCTCATACTTGTTCTGTTCCTCATAAAATCTGTGGTTTCTGTATTTTTGTGTCCTTGCAAAGCCAGTAGTGCATTGGTGCAGTGGTAGCATTGTTGCCTGACAGCTACATGTTCTCTGGTTTGATTCTTGGCTGGGGTGCCTTACCTTCTGTGTGGAGTCTGTATGCCCTCCCTGTTTTTGTTTCCTCTAGTGTCCTCCCATCTTACAAAGACATGTGTCTGTCTATAGTGTTTCTCCCTGGGCCTCTGCTAAAAATTAGCTTTTGTTCCAAGTCAGACTTTCCTGGTTAACAAATGTTAAAAATGACACACATTTGAATATCAGACTTCATATTCTTCAGAAAGTGCATGGTAACACAAAAGCTTTTATTCTAGCAATTTTCTAAGTGTATAAGATGGATATTTGAAATTTGTCCCTATGTTTGGGACTGTATTCCCCCATTATTGGCTTCATCCAGGTTTTGTGCTAAGGTTGAGTGCTATGGTAAGAACTGAATTCACTGAATATGTTTGGGGGCTATATTCCCCCATTACTGGCTTTGTCCAGGTGTTTTTTGCTAAGAAGTTGAGAGCTATGGTGAGAACTGAATTCACTGAATGTTTGGGGGCTGTATTCACCCATTATTGGATTTGTTCAGGTGTTTTGTGCTAAGAGGTTGACAGCTGTGCTATGGTGAGAACTGAATTCACTAAATGGTAGCCATTTAAGTTTCCATCTTCCTCTTTCACAAAACAGCTGATTTGGCATAGTGGTATGTTGCTCTGACTGTTTTGCACAGGGTCCTGGGTTTAAGGCTTGGCAGTAAAATGTATGGTGGTAACAGCATTTTATTCTAACAACTTTCCAACATTATACAAGCAATGACCCCCCCCCCCACAATAAACTTTGGCTTTTTCCAGATTTCTTTGTGCTGCAAAGTTCAGAGATACAACTGAGTGAGTAGATTTTACAAGGAGCTGAGAGCTGCAGGGGAGCAAAAGTTTAGTGCTGCTTATGCTGAGTCTGCTTGCATTGCTAATAGCACAACAGGTAGTATACTTGCTTTTGATGCAGAAGGCTGTGGGTTCTACTCCCACAGTAGATAGATGCATTGCTGATACTGTACTGTGTTGCAAAAGGGGTGGATGCTGCACTCCTTTTTGGTGAAGATACCTAGTAACTATGAACCTGTTATCAGTTTGCCATCCATTCCCTATTGCAATATTGCTAGCTTATCATTTTTTTAGTGTAAGATAGGCAATTTATTTTTCAAGGGTAACAGGCACTTTATTTGTAGATGAAACAATGAAATACAAAGTTGTTGGCTAGCAGCAACCTCTTCATTAGTTACAGATCTCTTTAATATGGAATTATTTAGATGACTTTTACTTCTTCAGAGATTGTGCATAAGTACTGATACTCGTGGACTGTAGAAGTTTAAGTAGACTTTTATGATGGAAATGTTCTGAATTGGACAGTTTTGGCATTACTGGTGCATGCATTTTGTTTCATTGTTTACTGGAAAATTTTCATAACAATAAATTTAAAACACCCTCTAAAACTGTACTGTAATGTTCAAGGAGTATAATTTAATACAATCAGGAAGGTGTATGAAAGAGCATGTGTATGATTTGTGTGCAAGGGGCCTGTGATATGAAAACAGCCCAAACCTAAAGTTAATCTGCCACTGACAAAATGTATTTTCTTTGAATGTGGGTTTCAATGCTGTTTCAGTGATTGTGAGTTTTCAAGGGCAGAGAAGTTTTAATGCTAAGTCTGTTCTCATTGTGAGACTGCATTGCTTTGTTTAGCAGATATGATATATATTAGTGTTTGCACTGTAAAATGCAAAATAAAACTTTTAAATTAAGTCCAAATCATTGCAGAAGTAAAGCAGTATGCACATTAGTGTTTATGGTAAATAGGGTGAAATAGCCAAGTAATGGTTCATTGGAATGGCTGTAGGGGGGGAAGCTCCATTCGACCATGATTTTGTGAGGGGGGAAGGTCAGCAAACTCAAAGACAGCCCCGGCTGAACTATACCTCTTAACTGTCCAGATTTTTGCAGAATGAATAGATTTTTGCTTCTTATTTTTCGTTTGTTCCTCATTAAATATGTGGTTTTCTGCCAAATCATTTAGGAATGAAGTCCCTAAATAATGACAGACACTGAGTTTCAGACTTCATACCCTTCAGAAAAATGCATGCTAAAGCAAGATCTGTTATTCGATCGACTGTCTCAGTTTATACAAGAGCAATTTTTAGTACTGTTTATATGTTCCCCCCATATATTTGGCCTTGTCCAGATTTCCTGCATTAACAGGTTGAGAGGTACATGCAAATAAACTGCTTTATAGAATTAGGCATATCCAAACCTCTCAACTGTCCCCAATTTTGGCTCAAAATGTTGCTCTTCCCCTAATAATCCCTCCGCAAAATGGCAATTTTGGAAGAAAACATGGAGGGTTTACAATTAATAAATAACTGTAATAATCAGTTATAGATTACTTTTATTTCAGAAATGCATGTAGATTATTTTATTTTGTCAGCTGCTCAAGTTAGCAGTACTAATATTAAAAAGTGTCCCTTCTTTGACAGGTTCCCAACTGTATTGTGTGGCTATTTTATATTTTTGCATCACATTTTTGGTCCATTTTTCATAAAATTGTGTTTTTTGGGGGCAAATTAGTGGTAAATCATTAAAGACTGAAGTTAGAAAATAATGACAGACATTTGAGTTTCAGATTTCATACCCTTCAGAAAATTCATACTAATGCAAGACCTGCTTTTCTATTATCTTTCTAAGTTTTTTAAGAGCAATATTTAAAAATTGTTCTTATTTTTGGGCCTTTGTCCCACTTCTATGTATGGCTTTGTCCAGATTTCTTGCTGTGAGGTTGAGAGGTATGACAAATGTGTCAGGGCCATTGCAGTCAGCCAGAGACATTTCAAATAGTGACATACTTGTTGCACCCCACTCCCCCATGTAGTGACTCTGGATGTGTCCAAGCAAGGCAAGGAGCAGTTATACAGTGTAAATGTGCAGAATATCCCCCATCCAAGGTAGACACAAGTACTACAATGGCTTTTCATCTGTCCTTGATTTTGCAGAATGTTCTGGTTTCTGTCATATTTTTATATTGTTGATTTATGCTTGTTATTATTCAGAAAGTGCCTGTTGCTCTGTGTTTAAGTAACAGTGCTTTAATGACCATCTGGTAAGCTTGTCTGAGATTGTAAGATGCAAGTAAGTTTTAATAAGCATACTGTTAAAGAACTGCCAACATTGAAAGCTTTTCTGTTGTTGCCATGCAGAGAATACTTACATAACTAGATAACATATAAGCCTTGGTTATTGAAATGCATATGACAGTATTTGTAATAAAGGACAGGATTACGTTATTTTAAGAGCTCATTACAGACTTTACCTGCAAACTAAACAGAATGCCAATCTATAGTGTGGTCCAGATCCTGTGCAGTAATCCTTTAAGCAATGTATGTTGAGCTTGTTTCCTGTTTGCGTTTCATTTTTTACTTTGATCATGTTTTCCCCATGAAAGAAGTAGATAGTTGTTGTCAGGCAGCAGGTCTTTTTTGGTTAATGAATATTTTTACAAGTGGGGGTATCACAGAGATTGCTACTTTCAGCATGTTACTTGGTACGTTAATAAAGCTGAATATAAATTATAATTAGAACTGGAGTACAAGGAGAAGTGGTTTGAGTTGAGTGCTGCTTGTTTTTATTATACTTGATTTTGACTAGCATTCCAGTAATGTATTTAAAAAGTAATTTATTTTTTCATGCTCACAACCTTTTTGTTTCCATCTAGATATTAAGTAAGCTGTCATGCAGCCAATGGATTGAAATATGTTTTTTCTTCTGCACTTCATTTTGTCTTGATTGGACTCGCATAATGATGGTTGGGCACCCAGGGCAGAGTATTTAATTAAAGTTACAGTTTTTGTGGTTTTGAGCATAGCTCCTCCCCTTTCTGGTTGGCCACACCCATTCCCATTGACTCCACCCATTCAGCTGTCTCCTGCAGCCCCCCTTTGATTTGAAGTCACCAGTCACCACTGGTATAAACATGCATAATATCTGCCTGTGTGTCATGCAAATAGTTATAAACTTGCATAGTATCTGCCTATGTGTGATGTGTCTCACACAAGTAGGTGTACTCTTATGTAGTATCCGCCTATGTGTCACTCAAACAGGGACAAATTTGTAACATTGACTGTGTGTCATACAAATAGATACAGACTAGCATAGTATCTGCTTATATGTCACACAAGTAGGTACATTCTTGTGTATTTTAGATACAAGTATAGATATAGTGCAGCTGCTGTCTGATGACTGCTGCATCTCTGAGCATTCTTACAAAATGCAACACAAAAATCTTTAGTGCATCTCTCCCTTTTATATTCAGACACAGATAGCTGTTTAATTTCCTCTGTAGGCATCTGTGAAATGTGACTGTGTTTGCCTTGCAGACATTTTAATATCATTAGGACCTCATTTTACAACCCCATTTTATTTGAATATCATTATGGAATTATTTGCATATATTTTTAGTGTGCATTTGGGTTCACTGCAATAAAGTGCATCATGAAACTATAAGAGAGTACTTGCTTTCACCTGTGTGTGCATTGCCAGTTCTCATCCAAGTGTGTGCTGAATGCTATGCATCATGTCTGTGAATCCTGGCCCATGACTGTAAAAATATTTTTCTACTGGAAAACCCAGTAGCATAGCTAGGGTGGGGCAAGAGGGGCAACTGCCCTGGGTGCAAAGTGTTGGGGACCTGATCAGTGGATCCCAAATTTTAATGTGATACAGGCTTTTAAAAGACAGTATTGCATTTACTTGCATTTACAGTTAAACCTGAGCGCTGTAGCACTCTGAGTGTTCTAAACTGTAACAACTGTTTGCTACATTGTAGCAAGTAGTTTGCTACAGTTTAAAAGTTAAAAAAAATATTTTTTTTTTAATTAAAACCTGAGCACTGTAGCTGTCTGTGCAGGCAGCATATAAACTCTAGCAACTGTTTCCTTCTTATAAACTGCAGCAAACTGTTGCTCTAAGTGTAATAAACAGTTGCTACAGTTTAGGCCAGACTTGGAGAGCTACAGGTTTGATTGCAAATGCAGGAGGGTTGGGAGCAGAGAAACAGGACCTGAATGGCTGGGCGGGAGGGAGGGGCGCATGTTGTGCATCTGTCCACGTCATTGGTGTGGCACTAGAAGGAATGTTTTTTTTTTTTTTTTGGCTCTTTAGTGGAAGATCTTGGGGGGAAGGCATAGCTGTGTAATAAGCCAGTTGAGTATTTTGTTTCGCTCTTTGCTTGAAGAGCTGAGGAGGTGGTGTGCTGGTTCATAATACTGAATAGGGCATTGGTTGATAATACTGGCCAAGGGTGATGTGTTGATTGAATTAGCTATACTTCGAAAACCTTATAGTCCCACTGGAACACCTGAAATTTCTTTTTTATCACACACCTCCAGTAATCAGAAATATTGCAAGTCAGCTGTGTCAGTGCTGACCTGGACATGCACTTCAACACTGACACTAAATGTGTATAAACAGCATCTGACATTAAGCCTCAATCTGTAGTACATTAACCCTTAATCTCTAGTGTCTTCTGATTCAGATAGTATTTGTGTATGTATCTTATAGTATTTGTGTATGTATCTTGTGTCTGTCACTTTAGCAGGGAAAGATATAAGTATGAGATGCTAGCAAGCTTCGTCTTGCAGCCCTGAGTTTGGGTCCCTTAGTTTTCATTTGCAAAATGACATGGCTCTGAGAAGGTCATTTAAGTACTCAGTGCCCCTTGGTCACTTCTAAAAACAGTCAACTGTGTTTGTTCACTATTCACAGTTACCAGAACTGGTCATTCATTCAGTCATTCATTCATTAACTCACTTATTCCTTGTCAGGTTATCTGCTTATTGCTTATTCCACTTTAGGGCTGTAGGGCAGTTGGCACCGATATATACACTAATGCAAAATTTAAAAATCATGTTAATCACTTTTGAAGCAGGCTTTTCAGTGTATTGTGGTGCCAGTCACAACACTGCAGGTGTAGGCATAGGTCTCATTTACAGTAGTGAAAATAATTTGGAATTATTTATCATCATTTTGTATTTTTGGTTTACAGTCTGGAAACTTGACTCCAGTTATTTCTCACCTCCCTACCTCATTCCTGCTCCATGTGTGTGTACTGCAGCTTTTCCATCTCATGGGCAATTGCCTAAGTTCCTTTACTGCACTTTTGAGTAAAACTGTAAGGTAGTTAAACCTTTCCACTGGAAGTATGTTTTCCTTTTCTCATCTGCACAGATCAGCCCACTTATTTCTGGGAGAGAACAGTGACCTTACATTTGCCGGTGCTGGTTTTCATCCCAGCCACTTCATACTCATCAGTGAATTACTCAGTGTTTGCTGGGAATTACATTCATTTTAGGGTAATAAGAGCAACATCATCCACAAACAGCAAAAATGCTGCCCTTATATGTCTAAATTTCATACTGTCCAAAGCTTCACTATACCGTGATGCTGTGTTCATGAAAATCACAAACAGGTATGAACATGAGACAGTACAGATAATCTTACACCAAACGTGAAAGTATTTGACTTAAAACCAGGAATTCATGACTCAATTTACTGGTCATTATGTGCTCCCATCTGCAGCTGTGGTCTTGAGATTATGGGTAATAACTGAAAGGATGAGACCATGGACACACCAAGGTTATTATGTACCCCAAGTCTGCCGCTGATGCTGCCATCTTTTTACTGATATGGCCACCCTTCAAAAAAATCATTGTGGGAAAAATTGTTCTTCAAAGTAAGCCCAGCATCATGGAATTCAGTTAGCAAATTAAGAGCCCCAACAGACTATTCTGTTTTCATGAGAAATTTACTAGCTTGCCATAATAATGACATATGTGTACCTATTTCTAGAATTTGGGGTAGCAACAATTACTTTCTACTCCTGTTTTTGGATGTGTATGTATATATCTATATATCTATATATCTATCTATATATCTATATATGGGTCTACTTGAAAACACCGACACGACAAAACACTGACGATGAGAACACCAAGACCAGAAGATCGACAACTGAGATGACCGACAGTTTAAAAGCACGAAACTTCACATGCCCGACAATCAACAAAACAAAAAAATACCTTTTCCAAAAAAACACACACACAACACAAGCACACCAAAAACCTTACAAACCTACAGTAAACCTTACATACACAACTATCTATGCACTAACCTTAACCCAAACCCTAACCCTAAGGTCCATCACTATCGCACACTCACCTAACCCGCACCCTAACCCTAACTCACCTAACCCGCCCCTAACTCTAAAGTCTGTCACTATCGCACACTTACCTTACCCGCACCCTAACCCTAACTCACTTAACCCGCCCCTAACCCTAAAGTCTGTCATTATCGCACACTTACCTTACCCGCACCCTAACCCTAACTCACTTAACCTGCCCCTAACCCCAAAGTCTGTCAATATTGCACACTTATCTTAACATGTCGGTGTTCTCAGTGTCGGGCTTTTAAACTGTTGGTCACCCCAGTTGTTGATCTTCCGGTTTCAGTGTTCTCGTCGTCGGTGTTTTGGCGTGTTGGTGTTTTTAAGTAGACCCATATATATATATATATATATATATATATATATATATATATAGATATGGTTCCACTTCATATAATTGAAAGCTCATAACATCTAAACTCAAAACATCAAGACCATAACATCTAAACTTCATAACCTCTAAAACTCTTAACATCGAATCTCAAAACATTGAAAACTAGAAATGCAACTATAAATAACATCCCACACACTGTTTTCTATGTTTGTGCAGGGGGGCAAGCCCCCCTGCACCCCACCACCCCCCGTAAATTAAATATACCAACTCCAAGGTCGCACTACAGTGGGATTAGGAAGTTAACTTTTTCCCCCATTGTAGTGCGCCCTTGGAGTTGGTATATGTAATTTACCGGGGCGTGTGGGGGCAGAGCCCCCCCACTTGTGGGGTGCAGGGGGGCTTGCCCCCCTGTATAAACATAGTAAAAACTCTGTGGGATGTTTATAGTTGCTTTGTAGTTTTCAATGTTTTGAGATTCGTTGTTATGAGTTTTAGATGTTATGAAGTTTAGATGTTATGGTCTTGATGTTTTGAGTTTAAATGTTATGAGCTTTCGATTATATGAAGTGGAACCATATATATATATATATATATATATATATATATATATATATATATTTATTTATATATATATGTGTGTGTGTGTGTGTATAAAAGAAAAAAATACCTTCTGAAAAATGGAAGAACTAAGTTCAGAATAAGACAAATAAACAGCTTTAATAAGCGATCACTAAAGACATAACTAAACACGTCAGTAATGGATGATGTCATTAATATGCTAATTAGCCTTACCTTTTAGTGATACTAATGCTTAGTTGTGTTCTATATTTCTGCTGAAGTTCGACGTGAAACATTTACAAATGAAAGCGTTGAAATTCTAGCTGTGTCTTTATTGATCACTTATTAAAGCTATTTATTTATCTTATTCTGAATGCAGTTCTTCCATTTTTCAGATGGTATTTTTTTATTGTATATAGTTTCATATTATCGGCTTTGGCTAGTAGTTTACTTTATATATATATATATATATATATATATATATATATATATATATATATATATATACACACACACACACACACACACACACACACACACACACACACACACACACACACACACACGTATATATGTAAGTATGCTGTGATGTCTTGTGATTGCATTACTGTATGAAAAGCTACAATGCATTTGTTATATGACTTTGATATTGTAAGAATGTACACGTTCATATAACTTATTTTTATTATTATTTTATTTTATTTACATTTGTTGACCGGGAGAGTCCGACTGGACACAGGTCCATTTTCAGCAAAGGCCCAGGGAGGAAAGCTCCACATTAAGTATTACTTGCATTATATAGCTAAAAATCATAGCATTTAAATATAGACATTAGTCCAGCTAAGGACGCAAGACAAGAATAAAACATAGATGTAAAACACCTGTAGAACATAGTACAATTGTAAAATATGGTGACATATATTAAACATGGTTACAAATGTAGTTGAGATTCATTAATGAACAATAGATACAATCTGTTTTTGAGGTACATAACAGCCATTAGCAGTTGTTGCTACAAGAAGTTAGTATTATGTGGCAGATAGCTGGGAACATGAGTAGCCAAGCTTGCTAAGAGTAGGTTGTTGATACAGGGTCGAGAGAGGTAGTGGGTGGGTGGAGTGGATGGTATTAGAGAGGGGGTTGCAAGGGCATATCTGGCAAGTTTTTAAGTGTGATTTTAGTAAGGATTTGAAGTGGGTGCAAGAAGATACAGAGGTAATTAAGGATGGGAGGGAGTTCCAGAGTTTGGCTATAGTGCAGGAGAATAATGCTTCTCCAGCAGAGTTAATGGCTCTTGTGACCTGTAGGAGGTTTTTGTGGCTGGATCTTAGTGGTCTCATGGTTATGTAGGGTTGGAGTAGATTCTGGAGGGATGGGACTTTTAGTGGTTGGTTTATTAGTTTGTGGGCGAGTGCAAGTTGGTACCATTGAAGGAGGTGGGGGAGCTCTAGCCAGCCCAGTTCTGCTAGTGAGAGATAGTGGTGAGTACAGTAGGATGCCCCTGTGGCGAATTTGGCAATTTTGTTGTAGCAGGTTTCTACCTTATTTAGGTCGCATTGTCTAAGGTTAGTAAATATTGGAGAGACGTAGAGTAGGGTAGAGATGAGATGAGAATTTGCTACCAAAATTTTAGCTGCTTTGGTAAGTAGTTGCTGATTTCTATATAATACTCCTAGTTTTTTGTGCACTTTTTTAATGGTCATGGAAATGTGAATGTCAAAGTTCAGTTTATTGTCTATTTCTACTCCTAGTAATTTGGTGTGTTCTGTAGGATGAATGGTGGTGTTGTCTTTTGCTGTGATGTTGAAGTGAGAACTGTCTAGGGTAAGTTTGGTGGGTTCAATGATTAGAAATTTTGTTTTGTTTGGGTTGAGTATTAGTTGGGCATCAGATAACCAAGTTTCAATAGAAGAAAATGCTTTCTGTGTGACTTTTTGCAGATCAGGTAGGGAGTGGGCTGTGCAGATGATGGTTGAGTCATCTGCGTATTGTATGAGTGTGCCATGTGTTGTGGCTGAGGCTAGATTATTGTTGAAAATAGAGAAGAGTAGGGGTCCCAGGACGGACCCTTGGGGAACCCCTATGGAGACTGGTAGTTGGGGGGATAGGTTGTCCTGCCAAACAACTGCTTGTTGACAGTCAGATAGGTAACTCTGAAACCAGCTGATGACTGGTTGAGAGAAGGATAGGTTATTGAGAAGAGAGATGAGTTGTTTGTGTGGGACCATGTCGAAAGCTTTAGAGAGGTCTAGGAAGGCAGCTGAGGAGAGATACCCTGCATTTTTTTTTGTAGGATAGTGTTAGAGAGAAGAGAGTAAGGTGGTGGTGGTGTTATGGTTAGGTCAGAAACCGTGTTGTGTGTTGGAGAGGAGGTTGTTAGCAAGGAGGTGATTTGAGACTTGAGAATGAATGCATCTCTCTAGTATCTTGGAGAGTGGCGAGAGAATAGCTATGAGGCGGTAATTGGTTAGATCTGTGGAGGGGCCTCCTTTGTGTAGGGGAATTATGTGTGAGACTTTCCATAGTGTAGGTACATAACTTTCTGACAGAGATCTGTTAATCAAGAGTGATACGGGGTAGGCTAGAGCATCAGCTGCAAGTTGAAGGTATTCACTTGGGAGGTTGTCTGCTGCTAATCTGGTGGGTTTAAATTTAGTTAATAGTTGTTTTATTTTGGAGGCAGGAACAGGAGAGAAAGAGAAGCAAGTGGGGAGATTTGTTAGTTGTAGTTGATGGTGTGGGTTTATGGGGGGGGTTGTCTAGCTAGTGATAGTACAGTTTGTGTGAAGTGATTGTTGAAAGAGGTAGCAATATTTTCGGAGGAGTGAGTTAAGTTAGGAGTGGGTGTACTTACTTTACCTGGCTGGAGGATGGAGTTTATGGAGGACCAGAATTGTTTGGGGTTATGTTGGGAGGAGATAAGGGCAGACTGGTAGTATTGGATTTTGTCCTGTTTTATAAGCTTTTTGGTTCTATTGTGTAGTTCTAGGAATTTCTGCCTAGTAGAGTGGTTTTTGGTTTTGCGCCAGTTGTCCCAGGCTTTATCCCTGTTTTTCATTTCAGACTTGGTGTTTTTTTGTAGCCATGGGGATGGTTGGGCTTTAGTTTGGGAACATCTTATGAGGGCATGGTAATTAAGGATGCTTAGGAATGTTTTATTAAAGTAGTCAACTGCATCATCTAGTTTGAGGTATTTTAGAGGTTGCCAGTTACAGTCTTTTAGGGATGAGCTGAATGAGAGAGGGTTGAAGTTATTTTTTTGCATATTTGATGGTAGATGATGGGTTTTGCTTTATAAAGGTGTTTCCTTAGTAGGAAGGTTGGGGAGTGATCACTGAGGCTGTCAGATAAGCAGCCTGCTATATATGACTGGGGGCTCTTATTAACTAGTATCCAATCAAGGTTAGTGTGTTTGTTGGAGTTATTTATCCTAGTAGGTGACTGGACTAGTTGGGTGAAGCCATGAAGATTTACATGATGGGTTGGGTGGTTGCTAGAGCAGGATTGCCAGTCAGTGTTGAAGTCTCCTATAATTAAAGTTTCTTGGGGTAGGTGGTGGGTAGTCCAGCTGAGAAGGTTTTCAAGTGGAGTGATGTTGTGGCCAGGTGGGAAGTAGCAACTTATTATGTTTAGGATTTTATTTTGGTTTATTTTAAGGTTGGTGTATATTATTTCTTCCTTACCTGTTTGGGGAGCTGCTAACTCTAAAATCTGGATGTCTAGATGCTGCTTAAATATTATAGCTGTACCACCTCCTTTTTTGTTTATACGGTCTACTCTTAGTATATTTTAACCAGCAGGGAGGATTTGCTCATTAATAATGTGTGGTTTTAAACATGTTTCTGTAAGGATCACTACATCTGGGGAGTAGAAGTCTATGGTGGTATGGAAATCATGCACCTTGTTGCATATACTTCTTATATTTAGGCTTATCAGAAGGAGGTCGGTTGGGTTCCTATTGGCTGTGATTTGGGAGAAGATGTGGTTTGTAGTCTGATTATGAGGGGAGGGGTTGGAGATTGAGGGACCAGGATTGGGATGGATGTCTCCACTGAGTGCTAGGTTGGATATGGATGAGATTATTAGTTTTATCAATTTCTGAATATGCTTGCTTATAAGGGAAGTTTTTTGATTGTGTTCTATGGGTAATAGGTATGGTGGTAGTGTTATGTTAGGTTGTGGGGTTGTTTTTAGTTTAGGTATTGTGGTCTGTAGTCTATATAGAGGTGTATTGGGAAGGTTGTTGACCTGATGAGAGAGTAGTAGAGTAGAGGTGGGATATGTGTGTGTGGTGGTACAGTGGTAGTGGTTGAGTGCGGGAATGGTGGAGGTTTGGTAAGATGTGATATATGCAAGGAGTGTGCATGCAGTGAGTATAGGTATGGTGTGCTTGTACATATTAGCTGAGTAGGAGGGATAGTAGTGAGAAGCTGTAGGAGGAAGTATAGTTGTGGTGATGTTATAGGTTGTTTGAAGGGTGGGAGGGGTTACTGTTTGTAATAAAGGTAGGACCACTGGGGGCGGGTGGAAATTGGGGGCAGGGAGGGGAGCATAGCAGGCAATAGATGAAGGAAGACTATCAGTAGGTGTATAGGTTATAATGAAAAGGGCTGGCCCTGATTAGGCTGCAGTTGTTCTTGTGGGGAGGGGAAGGATCAGAAGAGACCAGAAAAGTGGTGGATTGCCAATAGTATTATGAAAAGGGCTGGCCTTGATTTCACAGATATGCAAGTCTACAGAAACAATAAGAAAAGGCAGTAGGTACTCTGACATCCTTGTTTTGCATACCTGTATTACTGAAATAAAATAAGCCAATTTTACCAAGGAATTATGTGGAAATTAGAAAGACAAGAATTTATAAGAGAAAAGGTTTAGTAGAAGTAGAGAAACAGCAGAGCATACAAATAGTACAGCATATAAAGACAGATTGCAGTTAGAAGTACAGAATGGGGGGGGGCAGCTAATCTTCTGAAACAGTCAGGAAAATCAGTAGGTACTTTGGACTTACTTGTTTTGCATACCTTTCTTTTGAAATAAACACTTGTAACCAGCAGTATGTGGGATTTACAAAGACCACAAGTTATAGGAGAAAGGGTTTAGTAATACTAGAAACACAGCAGGGCTTTCAAATAGTTAAAACAGCTTGCAAAGGGAGACTGCTGTTAGGAAGTACAGTATGGGGAGGGGGCAAGCTAACGTCAGTGATGGAGTGCTTTACTTAAAAATATATATTAAACAAGGGCTAGCAATTAATTTTGTCATGAGGATAAAACATACTTTTTGTATATTTTGAAAGTAACACTCATTCCAAGGTTGCCCAGTACTGTTAAAGAGCACTTCAGGCCAATAGATCGAACTTGGCTTGGTGGGGATCCAGGGAAAGTATTGTTAACCAGGTTAATCCCACTAGGCTAATGGCCTCTTTTCGGCAGAGACCTGAGCTGGTGTTTATAGTACTATGCAAAATTTGTCCAGGCACTGTAAAACTTCCCCTACTCTTTTTAGTAGGCATCATTGCATCTTTTCTATCACTCTGAGCTACCACCAATTCAAGCAGATGGGAAGTTGTTGTAACTTCTAATCTGAAGGACATCACAGTCAGGAGTGCAGCACACCCCTTATGCTGTACTGCTGTGTCAGCAATCTATAATCCATACACACTTGTAAATAATTGTACCTTATATGTACTTAGCACAACATTAGTGTTGGTTATAATCAGTGTGTGTAAATGTCAACTAACTAAAAGTTTCTATATGCCTATTGGTTCAGGTCATGACTGAAAAGAGTCACAACAGCCTGTAAACCTGTCTATTGAACTGGTTAACAAAAATTAATAAGTAAACAAGGAGCAAAATTGGGGTTTCTTAATGGGGTAACTGGGCTCACTCTTCAGGATAGAGTGAAGGGGTGAACTGTTGTGAAAAATCTCAGAGAATGGTCCCTGCTTCTTAATGCCAAAAGGAATCAGTTGAAGTGGGTTAGGTAGCTTATAAGGATGCCCCCAGTTTCTCCCACGAAGGGTATATATCAAGTACAGCCCACTCTACGGAAACCAGGGGCATACCAAGGACACATTGAAGGGATTGTATCCATCAGCTTGCCTGGTAATGTCTGGGAGTTCTGCTGGATGGGCTGGCCATTGTTGCTGTATGAGGCATATAACATGTTACTTTGCAGCAATTATGGGTTGAAAAAACACAGCTAATGTACAAGAGGTCAGTTTATGGGCTTAATTGCTGTTTTGTTACTTTGGAATTTGTGGATGCTTTGGGAATTCGAGCAGTGGTAACGTAACTGGATTGTAGTTTTCACGTTACTGGGAGCTTGACTGGTGGCAGCCTGATTTCCAGCAGTGTTAACATCTTTGTGGTATTCCTGGTGCCATGATCCTTAATGCAGCAGTTTGACTGACGTGTTTCTATCCCGCATACAAGCACTGTCTACAGAAAACAAATAAGCCTTAATTACAGTCTAAAATGTCCTTGGCAATCACTTGATTGTTGTTTTGTCTAATTTGTTTCAGTTTTAGACACTAACAGCTCATATTTCTTCCACACACATCTTGAGTTAATTATAGTGTTTTATACTGTTTAACTGATATTTATATTGCAGGTTTGATGTTTTTGTGGTCAGAGTAATTAAATGTTGGTTTTATTAGTTGTGATTTTGCATCTCACCGAGGACATAAAGATTAATTTAAGATTAAGAGGTATTCAGGTAGTGCTAAATGGGAAATAAAAGAATGACTAATTGCTAAGAAGCAGGTTTTCAACTCCTTGATAATATGTAATGGTATATATACACATAAGGTTTAGTGTTCTACATGTATCTGTTTTTTATGCTGCATTTCTTGAGTGCTTGTATTGACTTAGTTCTGACAATACCACGCTGTTTAGAATTGTATGTTATCCACATGTTCAGCAGTGGCATCTGCGTAAACCCTGATCTAAAATCACGTAGATGAGAGTCCATCAGATAATGTGAGATCTGAAATTGGAAAATGAATTTTTAAAGGTAGCAAAATGACAGACTACCTGTTTTGTACTTCTCTTATGGGTCTGTGACTGCTATTTGGTAATACAAGGAGTGGACATGTTTTTGACATTGCTATGCCCTTCCAGTAGTTACTGCTTTTAATGGACATGGCAGCTGTTTGCAAGTTGATTTAACACAGTAAACAACCATCAAGCTGTGAAAACACTGGCTACTCACATTAGTGCTATGTGGAGGGATTCCCAGGAAAATGAACTGCACATTGGACATATGGCATACCACAGAATCCTTGAATCAATGAGCCATATTCAGAAGGGTTACTGGGAGGTATACATGAAGTGTACACCTCCTGGTAACCTTTGTGTATTCAGAGACAGCCTTACCATGATGCTTTAGCAAGAAGACTTTCAGCCCCCTAGTGGGCTACTTCTAAGTCTGTGCTAAACGCTAATGAGGCATTGTGAGAAAAAGGCATATATGTTAATTAGGAATGTGCTGTTTCCCCAGAACTGCCTGAGGTAAGGCATTTAAGCAGCTGAGCCTGTAAATTAACATGGCTGCTCCAGCCAAAAGCTTGTGATATTATGTTGTCCTATCTTGCTGTAATTCTTGCTGGTTGGTTGGGTTTGGAGCCGTTCCTGGCTCCGACTTGGCCGAATACTAAAGCTTGAGAGCTTCCACTGGCTTGAGGCTAACCCCTATCCCATGATGCTCTGGGCCAAATCCCAGATCTCATTTGCTGCTCAAGCATCGAGGTTGCTGTCTGGATGGCTCGTTGGTAAGTAGACTCATTTTATATTTTCGGTGTTGTTTCCTTGATTCTTTGGCTCTAAATTCTCCTACTTTTATCAGTTTTCGTGAGTCTGCGTTAGGTCTTGTTCAAAGGTTCATAGGTAGGTACTAGGCTATCAGCCCTGGGGCCTATGTAAGCCTAGCCAGAAAGGTTCCCTGGCTTTTGCCACCCAAGAAAATTATTTTCCTGTGCCCCTGTCAAGCAGTGCCACAGAAGTGATCCTCGGGGTGAATTTCCTATTTCCCATCCAGTCGTCAAGATTTTTCTTAAAGAGGGCCAATGAGGAGCTTTGCTTGACATGAATGGGTAGTTTGTTCCAGAGTATGGGAAGTCTCTGGGCCAGGAATCTATCCGTACAGCATGTCATGTTTATTATAGTGACAAGGTTTAGGTCCCTGGAGTGTGTGGTTCAGAGAGATTGGGATTTCTTTAAGTGCAGCATGTCCAACAGCTCTGGGTTTGACATAGCTTTGTATGTTAGGCAGAGGTCGCCTCTGAGTAGGCAATATGCAAAGGAGTAGAGCTGGAGTTTTTTTAGATGGTCTGTGTATGGCATCTGTTTAAGTTGGTAATCCTCTTAGTGAGGTATTTATGTAGCCTTTCCAATAGTTACAGGTGTCTTGTGAGATATATGCAAACGGGGCATTGTACTCTATAATGGGTCTGATGAGGAATGAGTAGAGAGGAACAATGACCTCCTTCTTTCTAGAGGAGAACCCTTTTGTGATGAGGTGTGCCACGTAGAAGGAGTTTCTGACTACTGTGGTGTGTCCCGAGGTCTCTTATCACACTTTTAGTGTTTAGTGAGCTACCGCCTATGTGGTAGTTCATGGGTACCGAGTTTTTCCCAAAAGGGATGACAATGCACTTCTTGGCATTGAGCTTGAGGCCATGACTTTCACACCAAGTGTCTGTCTCTGTGAGCCCCTTTTGTAGAATGTCTGCATCATTAAGTGATTCTATTACGGCTCCCAGTTTGCAGTCATCTGCGAACTTTGTTAGCCAAAGACCTTCTGTGTTGGCCTGCACTTCAGAGAAGTAGATGCCGAACAGGAGAGGACCCAGGATCGAACCCTGTGGCACTCCAATCATCACTGGTTTGAAGTCGGACTTGGAGTTGGCTACATTTACTGTGTGGGTTCTGTCAGTGAGCCAGTTGGCCACCCATCTTGTGACATAGGGATTTATGCCCAGTTTATTGAGTTTATCTATAATTCCAGAGTGGTATTGAAAGCCTTGGCAAGGTCAAGATAGGCTGTGTGCACTACCTTGCCCTCATCTACGGCTGTAGTGACTGCTTCAAAGAAGTCAGTCAGGTTTAGTAGACATGATCTAACTTTTACAAACACAAACTGAGTGGGGTCCAGAGTTTGGAGGTTACCTCTGTCTTTGTTTATAAGCACCAAGATGATACGTTCCATGGCCTTACAGACCAGGCTCGTCAGGCTAATGGGGCGGTAGTTTCTGGGGTCTGTGGTGGCACCACCTTTGTGGAGTGGGATAACCATCACTGTGCGCCATTCAGTTGGCACATAGCCTGAGGTGTGGCTATGATTGAACATGGTACTTAGGTGGGGTGCCAGTTCATTCTGTAGCTCATGCAGTATGCAGCCTGGGATGTTGTCTGGTCCCATGGATACTGTGTTCTTGGCTTTGGAGAGTGTGGTCTTTACTTGTTCATCTGTGATTACAGGAGCTTTGCATTCTTCCAGTATTAAGATGGGCCCTTTGCAGGGTGAGAGTGGGGTAAAGTTAGCACTGAACCTATCTGCCAGGATGTTAGCAATATCTGTTGGTTCTGTATATTTAGTGCCATTGTGCTGTAGCTCAGAGCAGATCTGAGTGTTGCCATTGAGATTCTTGACAGAGTTGTAGAATGCTTTGTGGTTGTCTTTGGAATTAGTGGCCATTTTATTTTCATAACTGGCTTTGGAAGATTTATGAGGAGTCTCAGCTTCTTGCTGAGGCTAACCAGGGAGTTCCTCCAATCTTGGGATGTTACTCTTTTTTGCAACAACTTCTTCCTTCGGTTGTAGAGTTTGTTTACCCCAGGGGACCACCAGATTGGCTTCCTTTTTTTTGGAGGATAATGTCTTGGCTCTGTTGGGGATGGCACGATCCATGCACTCGTGTATGTGCTTATACACTGCATTTTTGTAAGATTCAGCAGTCATACCTCTATTTTCCATCTGCATGGGTGTCGTGAAGTTTTACACTTCTGTCTTAAGAAGCATGAAGTTGGCTTTGGAGTAGTTTTTTATGGTGATTTCCTTAATGGGGGTGGGGGTGGGATATGGATGTCTAGGGTGATTAGCTTGTGGTTGGATCTGACCAGCGAGGAGTGGACCTCTGGCATGGAACATCAGTTACCCATATTGGTAATGACCAGGTCCAGGATATTGCTGCCCCTGGTGGGGGTGTGGACAAGTTGATCCAAGGCGTTGGAATTTATGAATTCCAGAAAACGTTGAGAGAATGAGTTGGTACATGAGTAGTTTTTCCAGTTGATGGTGGGGTAGTTGAAATCACCCATATTTAAGGTATTGGGTTGTACTTTAATATTTCCCAGTATCTTAAGAAATGAAGAGTGGGAATCCTGGGGCATGGTGGGGGATCTGTAACAAGCTACAATCTGGATTGTAGTCTTGCCCAATGTTAGTTGCACTTAGATAATTTCAGATGCATTATGTTGAGCAACTAGCCTGGAGGTGTGGATATCTTTCAAGAATATGGACATGCCTCTGCCTTTAGTGTTTCGGTCCAGGTTAGGTGGCTAAAAGGTGTGGTACGGATTATAGCCTGGTAATGCAGGGGTGCTGTCTGGAGCTTTGAACCAGGTCTCTGTCACTGTACAGATGTTGATGTTCTCCATTTTAAGGAGTGCCTCCAGTGAGTGCATTTTGAGGTTTAAATTTCTAGCATTGAGTAGCATTACCCTTAGAGTTTGCTTGCTTGTACCTGTTATGGTGGTGAATTTAGCATTTGAACCTTGCCTAGAAAAGGCACTATAGGGGTGGCAAGAGCCTTAGCCAGTATCTGGAATCCCAGGGGTGACAGGTGCAGGCCATTTGTGACAAAGCATCATGGTCTGTCAACGATGTCATCCCAGGCAGACAGACACTGGATACCCTTAGAATGACACCAGAAGCTTAGCCAATTGTTGACGTGAATCATTTTGTCCTTGTACTGTGGTATCATTCCGGGTGATGGCAGGATGCTACTCAGGGCTAGGGTTATACTTGCCTGGGCTACAAGATCCAAGAGCTCCTCCATGTCTCTTTTCATGTAGTCCTTTCCTAGTTTAGAGAGTGCCATTTAAGTTAGAGGGCTCTCACAGCCCGTTTGAGTTAGAGGGCTGCTCCCTACCCTCTTTTCTTCTGTCCAAAAAAAAAAAAAACTTTCTTACAAGATATTTTTTTCTGTTTGTAGTTGTTTTTACTTCCCTTGTCTGTAGTTTATCTCTTGGATAATGTCTAAGGAAAAAGAAAAACAGCATCGACAATCTGGGTTTAAAAAATTCGATAGACGCACCCAGAAAATGTCTATCACCAACGGCCATACTAGCTGCATCTACCGCCTCGGTGAGGCACATTTACAGGACCCCTGCACTATCTGTCATGCTTTCAGTAGCAGGGTACTCCATGAAAGAAAGAGAAAACTAATTGATAGGGGTTTAATGAAGGGGGCTTTTCAGGAGTCTTTAGGCAAAGGACAGAGCTCCAAATCCTCCTCCCCTTCTTCCTCCAAGACACAGTCTATCAAAAGACCGGCTTCTTCGGCTGTGTTGACAGAGCCAACTAAAAAGATTGTGACATCGGAACCAAGGGCTCTCAGTTCTGACACAACCATTACGTAGCTCCAGCAGTATCCTCGGAGTGGGCAGAAGCATCGAGTAGAAGACACTCCGCAGAACTGGAGCCTGTCTTGCCTATCTTGAGATCACCCATTTTGGACCAGGACAGATCTCCTTCCTTATCCACCCATTCCTCCAGGAGCTTATTTGATGAAGATGTGGAGTGGGTGGTGAAGAGATTACTCCAAACACCAGCCCTGGCAAAAATGTTATCGTCTCCGGACCCAAAGATCTCAGAGCCATCCATACATACATGCCCTATTGTGATTCCTCCTCCGACCACCTCATCATCTTCGGAGCCTGAGAGCTCAGATCCGATAGTAGTGGAACCGTCGGCATCGAGAGCCCCATTGGAATCTGCAGTGCTGATTGCTCTAACTTCCTCTACTCAAGGGGTCTGGGTGCTGACACTCGCCAGTCAGGTCCGGGGGGGGGGGGGAAGAGTCAGTGCAGACTGTCGTTTGACCTGACTCTTCCTCTCTGTGCCTCGGCAAGGTTGAGTTCGGCTCCCATGTCAGCTTTGGAGCTGTCTGCCTTGCCTCGGAGCCGACCCTCTGTTGCTTTGGAGCTGAGGGCCACTTCAGAGCAGGGTGGGAAGGCTTTCGAGCTGATGGAGAAGACGTTGTCACCCCAGGCAGTCCCACCGTTGGATCCAGTCTCTCGTCCCTCCCAGCTGCCAGTGATAATCTCTTCACCTCTGCTGCCCCCTAGGCATAGAGACCTGGAGCCACAGGGAGTCCCTGTTGGCAGCGTTGTCTCTTCTGAAACCTCCCCAGAGTACGCCTCTGAGGAGGTCCCTCGGAAGAGACTGTGCAAGAGGAAGCATATAGACTCCCCTGAGTCTGTCACGTCTGATAGTGACTTGGATGAGTCTAAAGGGTCCCCAAGGTCCCCCTCTGAGGAGGTATCCTTTGCTGACATCCTGGAAATCGTGAAGCAGAGGGGTGACTGGCAGCCCACCAACCCTTCGGAGGACGAATCGGTATACCTGGAGGCTTTTAGGTCTCACCCTTCCACCTCCTGGGTGACTCCTCCTTATGACAAACTGCTAGGGGTCATATCCCGTAAGGCCTGGACATCACCTGATACAGTGGAGCCTGTTCCAAGGAGGACCAACAAGTTCATTACTGCCCCCTCAGATAAGCATTTTTTGATGAAAGGTGTCCCTGTAGATGCCATGGTGGTGGCAGCGACCACCAAGAAGGAACTCTCGGAAACCTCTTCATCTGTTCATCCTCCTAACAGAGAGTCTAGGATTATGGGCAGATATGGAAAGTGTACCTTCTCTTCAGCGGCCTTTACCCTACGGTCGCTCAACTACCTTACCCATTTTCACGAGACTTCAAAGGGATCTCCTCAAAGAGCTAGGAGATTCCCTTCAGGGTACAGTAGCTTCAGGGTCCGCAGATAAAGTGTCTTCACAGCTCTCCACCCTCACTTCCATTGCAAACTCCTCCATGAGATTGATTTCTTATGCAGCGGATGGAGCGAGTAGGATGGCAGCAACAGAAATTTCCCTCAACAGACATTCCTGGATGCACCTTTGCAATTTTGCCAAACCCTTCAGGTCTTCCTTCACCAATGCCCACTTTGATGGTTCATCTCTTTTTGGACCAAAGGTGAAAGATACTTTAACAAAGTGCGAGCAGAAAGGGAAAACCTTATCTGCCGTGAGATTCCATTTTTCTGCCCCATCTAAACCTTATCCCAAAGGTCAAAAGGGCAGAAAAATGTGGTTCCACAAGTCCCAAAAAGGTTTCTCTGATGCATGTGGTGACTTTTCCCCCAGGGGCAGAGGGAGAAGTTATAATGGAAGATGCTGACCTCGTGGCAGAGGGGGTCCACAAAACCAGGACGACAGAAATACGTTCTCTGACAGGCCATTCCAGCTCTCCTGAAAGGATGCCCATCTGCTATTCTCTTGAGGCAGTCAGGGGTCAATTGTCTCTGTACCCAAATGCCTGGCAAGAAATTTCCCAAGACAAATGGGTACAAATGGGTACAAACAATAATATCCAGAGGTTATTACATACCCTTTTCTACCTCCCCACCAAAACATTGGTCCTTACCCGGCCAAAAGGACCATGCCACACAAGAGGTAATCTTGTTGCTAGAGAAAAGAGTCATGCAAGAGGTCTCTGCAGACCAAATAGGATCTGGGACTTACACAAGATTCTTTTTTGTTCCAAAAAAGACAGGGGACTGGAGATCCATTCTAGATCTCAGCAAACTAAACAAATCAGTGAAGAAGTCAAAGTTCCAGATGGTAACTCTGCAGTCAGTTTTCCCATTTATCGGGAAAGACAATTGG
>NC_056748.1:65348679-65356179 GCF_019279795.1 Protopterus annectens | reverse complement strand
TTTGACCAAACCTTGCCAGACAAGAGTAAATCCAAACATAACCCATATCCCTTCAATGGATTACTGCTGAGGTGTGTGCGTTTGCGTGCATGTGTGTGTGTTTGTGTGTGTGTGTGTGTGTGTGTGTGTGTGTGTGTGTGTGTGTGTGTGTGTGTGTGTGTGTGTGTGTGTGTGTGTGTGTCACCTCCCAAGGTTTGTCTCTTGTAGAATCACACCAGGCCGATGGTTGAACTGGCCACAAGATCTCTTTATTACATGAAGGCAGGCTGCTGTGTGTCCCACTTCTGATGCAGAAGAAACTGATAAGCTCACACCATATGCTTCTTTCTGCCATCCACCAAATGGATAAAAGTGAGGTTAGCTAGCAGAAGGAAATGATGTCATTGAGGAAGCAAGTTGTCTTGTTGGTGTTGCAGTACTCATTCCTGGACTGCTCACTCACTGGTATGTTATCCTTTGGTATAGGCAGAGGGAGAGAAATAAACTCAGATCATTCATGGATGACTTTAAAACTGGTAGGAGGACATATCGTATGGGAGTTGTAAAACTGCAAGATTACTGCACACCTGACCCCACAGAGCTTATTAGAGGCAACGTTAGATTACTGACCCTGTAAAGTAATTTTCCAGTATGTTTTGATCTTTTAAAGAACCATTGCTATAATCTTAAAAACGTGACACAGCTTTGTGCTTTTGTTGATGTTGTATGTGCTACTGTTTTATGTTTTTAAAGTTTTTGTAACAACACTGAGACTGAAAAGGACTTTTTGTGTAGTTGCCGAAATAAACAAATAAATATATAATGGCTAGAGAAATGATAGTATGGTTTCAGGGAGAATAAATACCAGTGGGTGTATTTTATGGAGAGATGCCCAGTGACTAGAGTGTTGGAGCTTACCTTAGGAAGATTTCTGAAGTGAACTCAACCAGTTTAAATGTTTTATTTCTGTTGCTGTACACCCACGTTTGCTATAGCAGTAGTCTTGTGCTCAGTATGGGCATCTTCTGTACCTGATTAAGGGGTGTGCTCATCTCCGTATTCCCTGGTTGTTTCCTAAGGCTCAAACATCTAGATCTCCTTTTCTTTTTTAATCATTACTATTGAACTGGACCCATTGCAAATCACATGCTTCTATACTTCCATGATATCCACCTACAGTCCACTCACAATCATTGGCGGGCTCAGACTTCCTAAGTCCAAAGTTGCAGGAGCTGCAGTATTTGGCCTTCATTTAAATGGAGCTCTTTAGGTAGGACACTGCAAACACCCTCCTGAGATAGCTAACCAGATTTGGCCTACTTACTGACATTCTGCACAGTTGGTTTCTTTGGTCCTTAGATGGTTAGTTAGACAGTGTTGGTGTATCTGGTCCTTAGATGGTTATTTGGACAGTGTTGATGCCTCTGGTCCTTAAATGGTTAGTTAGACAATGTTGGTGTATCTGATCCTTAGATAGTTAGTTAGACAGTGCTGGTGTATCTGGCCCTTAGATGGTTTGTTAGACAGTGTTGGTGTATCTGGCCCTTAGATTGTTAGCTAGATAGTGTTGGTGTATCTGGTCCTTAGGTGGTTAGTAAGACAGTGGTGCTGTATCTGGTCCTTAGATGGTTAGTTAGACAGTGTTGGTGTATGTGGTCCTTAGATGGTTAGTTAGACAGTGTTGGTGTATCTGGTCCTTAGATGGTTAGTTAGACCTTGTTGGTGTATCTGGTCCTTAGATGGTTAGTTAGACAGTGTTGGTGTATCTGGTCCTTAGATGGTTAGTTAGACAGTGTTGGTGTATCTGGTCCTTAGATGATTAGTCAGACAGTGTTGGTGTATCTGGACCTCGGACGGTTAGTTAGACAGTGTGGGTGTATTTGGTCCTTAGATGGTTAGTTAGACATTGTTGGTGTATCTGGTCTTTAAATGGTTAGTTAGACAGTGTGGGCGTATCTGGTCCTTAGATGGTTAGACAGTGAGGGTGAATCTGGTCCTTAGATGGTTAGTTAGACAATGTGGGTGTATCTGGTCCTTTGATTGTTAGTTAGACAGTGTTGGTGTATCTGGTCCTTAGATGGTTAATTAGACAGTGTTGGTGTATCTGGTTCTTAGATGGTTAGTAAGACAGTGTTGGTGTATCTGGTCCTTAGATGATTAGTCAGACAGTGTTGGTGTATCTAGTCCTTAGATGGTTAGTTAGACAGTGTTGGTGTAGCTGGTCTTTAGATAGTTAGTTAGACAGTGTTGGTGTATCTGGTCCTTAGATATTTAGGTAGACAATGTAGGTGTATCTGGTCCTTAGATGGTTAGTTAGACAGTGTGGGTGTATTTGGTCCTTAGATGGTGAGTTAGGCAGTATTGCTGTATCTGGTCCTTAGATGGTTAGACATTGTTGGTGAATCTAGTCCTGAGATGGTTAGTTAGACAGTGCTGGTGTATCTGGTCCTTAGATGGTTATTTAGACAGTGTTGGTGTATCTGGTCCTTAGATGGTTAGTTAGACAGTGTGGGTGTATCTGGTCCTTAGATGGTTAGGTAGACAGTGTGGGTGTATCTGGTCCTATGATGGTTAGACAGTGTGGGTGTATCTGGTCCTTAGATGGTTAGTTAGACAGTGTTGGTGTATCTGGTCCTTAGATGGTGAGTTAGACAGTGTTGGTGTATCTGGTCCTTAGAGGGTTTGTTGGACAGTGTTGGTGTATCTGGTCCTTAGAGGGTTTGTTGGACAGTGTTGGTGTATCTGGTCCTTAGAGGGTTTGTTAGACAGTGTTGGTGTATCTGGTCCTTAGATGGTTAGTTAGACAGTGTTGATGTATCTGGTCCTTAGATGGTTATTTAGACAGTGTTGGTGTTTCTGGTCCTTAGATGGTTAGTAAGACAGTGTTGGTGTATCTGGTCCTTAGATGGTTAGTTAGACAGTGTGGGTGCATCTGGTCCTTAGAGGGTTTGTTGGACAGTGTTGGTGTAGTCAGGGCTGTATCCTTCTTTGTCGCAGATCCGGCACTATACATCTTTATTTCTTCTTTTCAGTCACCACAGGAAAGCCTAAACTTTAATGTTACTACTCTAAAGCATCACCTGATAGTCGAGACCTTCCTGTCCATTAACATTTCCCCAAATGGAGGTGAAAGAAGGTCTGATAAAAGAGCTTTAGCCAAAGAAAAGTTTGCAGGTCCAATAGTCAATAACGATGGCATTAACAAGCTCTGTGCAGTCAGAAATCCAGAGATGAAGCCCCACCAACCCCGTTTTTTCATCCAGTTCTGCTGCTGACCCAAGTCCCTGTCCTTACTGTCACCTGATCTGTGAATAATGAAGTGGAGAAGGACTCCTCCCCACTTTCAACTCTTTGGACTGAATAGTGATGACACCTTCCAACACTTTTTGCTAGAGAGTGTGTTCTAGTATGAAAAGACACTGTGGGTCATTGGCTTCATCTTCCCACATGTGTGTCCAATATGTCATCTAATTTTAGTGTACTTAGGGGTTTTCCTTGGGATACCCCCCTAGTGGGCCATAGATGCTTTGTTCCCAACCACTGTTCATTGTTCTTCACAGTGAAATCTCTGTCCTGGCATTCCTTGGGACACCTGGTAATGCACCTCTGTATTCAGTACATGTTGAATATGTTTTTTGCATGATGAAAGCTCAGTTAGCTCATACATGTCATCTTTCAGCAGGTATGTAAACACATTTGCCCCAAATGATTACAGTGGCATTAGTGTCAATCCCATTGGTGCAGGTTTCCCAGCAGATTTTGATTCCTTTGAGACCTGCTTCACTTGTTCAGGTTTTTCCTGTCTACACTGTGAGCTGAGCCTCCAATGGAAGCAGCCCTGGATGTGCAAAGCCTGTCCTCATGACCTGCACTGCTTGAAGTGGAGTTTTTCCCATATTCTCCTTCAGTGCCTTTGTACTCTCTGGGACTGAATAATCAGAGGTTTTCTGTCAAGTATACTAGAATGATGATTAATTTTTCCTCTTTGAGATCATTCTCTGATGGCAGTGGCTACCTAGAATGGACTAAGCATTCTTTCACTGTTCCTGACGAAGCCCCTAAATGCCTGTTTAGGGTAGAAGAATGTAGAATCTTGATACTCTCCTTCCTGCTAGCCTACAAGGATGCCATTTGTACAGCTAGGAAACGCCTCACTTCTCGTGTTAATTAATAAGGCAAATCATTGGGTATTGGATGAACTGTAATTTCCTCTTGCCCTTTGAAAAAATTTCTGTAGACAGAGCCCTTTTTTTCATTTTTGCTGCACAGCAAAACATTTGTAAGGCTGTTGCATGTAATTGCCCACCCCTTCCCAAGACATAAGGCGTTCCTTAAACCACACAGTTTGGGCAAAAAAGATTTTATCATCCTTAACTGCCATTTGAATACTCATAAAAAATTTGCCATTGCTTCCATCTATATCCCTCCTGGCAACAATCTGCCCATCCTAGAAAACATCCTATCCTGGTTCTCCCACAACATACCATATGAAATTCTTTTCCTAGGTGATGTCAACATAGACTGGTCAAAACTCAGTAGTGACTATCCTCAACTCAGCATCCACCTACATGGCTTCCACCAACTAATCTCATCCCCCACACGCTTCCATAAAAATTCATCTTGTAGCTCCACAATTGACTGGATTCTCACCAACTCCCCTCACCACTACCACAGTCCCACCACCCTTCCAGACTCCCTCAGTGACCATCTTCCTACCTCTGTCTTAAGATACTACTCCCAAACTCCACCTATTTAGAGATTGCCAAAAACTTTCCACTTTTGATATCTCCCAGTTTAACTGTATACTCTCCAGAATAAACTGGTCCATCCCTAAACAAATCCCCCTCAATGAAGCTGTAAATATGTTCAATAACATCTTCCTGAATACTTTGGACTCCCTTGCCCCCTCAAGGGAAATCAGACTAAGATCAAACCAAGCTCCATGGCTTTCCAAGGAAACTAAGTCTCTTATGAAACAAAAGAGACAGTGCCTGGAAAGCCTGGACTAAAACAAAACAGTTACCACTTCTTCTCAAATATAGACAACTAAGGAACCTTATTAAAAAACAAACTACAAAAGACAAAAAGTCCTACTATTGCTCTGCCCAGTTAAACAACAAATCCAATCCTCAAAAGTTTTGGTCTACTCTAAATAAAATCCTCCATCCAGGCAGTCCCTCTAACCCCTCCCCTTACCCAAACACAGCCCCATAGGAAACTGCTACCCTCCTAAATAAATACTTTATTGATACCATCCAGAATCTCATACCCTCTAACCCAAATCCAACTTCAGCACCTACCCCTACAAACCCTCCAAAGACAACTCTGTTTTTCTTTCAGCCAGTTCCAATTACTTACATCAAATCCCTACTCCATAAGCTCAAAGCCTGTTCTACCTCCACTGACAATCTACCTCCTACCTTCCTCAAACTAGCTGCTGGCAATATATCCTATCCTATATCTATACTAATAAATAGATCTATTCTTGAATCAACTGTTCCCACTCTGTGGAAATCCTTCTTCACTATACCTCTACATAAAGGTGGCAACTCAACTGACCCTGCCAACTACCGACCCATTGCCATTCTGTCCCCCTTCTCAAAGATACTTGAAAAATGCATTCACACACAACTTCTAAACCACCTCCTCCAGCACAACCTACTCACCCCCACCCAACATGTATTTCGTCCCAACAATAGCACCACCACTGCCCTCCTCTCCTTCACTCACACCATTGCTGAGGCCCTAGATAACAATAAACTTGTTTCCTGTCTTTTCCTCGACCTCTCAAAAGCTTTCAATAGTCTCTCATTCTCTATTACTATCCAGACTTGCCAATCTTAACCTATCTTCCTCCACCCTTGCTTGGTTCACAAGCTACCTATCTGGTAGAGAACAATCTGTCAAATGGCTCTCATCCCCCTCACCTTTCCTCCACATTCCAACAGGTGTTCCTCAAGGCTCCATCTTAGGTCCCCTTCTCTTCAATGTCTTTACCAATGACCTTTTTACTCCCTGCAAAGAATCTTCACTAATTCAATATGCTGACAACTCCACACTTATCTCTATTTCAAACAACATCTCCGAGCTCCATACCCTAACCCAACATGCCGTTCTATCCACTGAACAATGGCTCTCAGATAACCTACTGAACGTTAACCTCAGAAAGACTAAACTTCTACTCTTCCTTCCCCGGTCTCTTACTCACCATAAAACGATCTTTACTATTAAATCTTCTAATAACACAACCATCCAACCTGATACCCACACAAAACTCCTAGGGGTCATTGCTGATGATGAATTAAAATTCAACCTACACACACTCCAGTGTATAAAAAAAACACACCAGAAACTAGGCCTACTGTATCAGAACAAAAAATTTCTAAGCCCTGAAGCTAGTCTCACCCTAGGATAGGCACTCCTCCCCGCTCTTCTATATGCTGCTCCAGTTCTTACCAACATCCAGGCCACCACTCTGAATAATCTCCAACAAACTTACCACAAAATAGCTAGATTCATTACTAACTCCCCATACAATTCACACCACTGTATTGCATTAAACTCTCACCAATGGCTTGAACTCCCCCAACAGCTGCTACTATCTCAGTTTCATATGTTACACTCTATTCTCTACAAGCCCTCTTTCTGTCCATCTCTTGCTTCCTTAATCTCTACCTATACTCCATCTCAGGCCCTCTGTACCTCAAACCAGCAACTACTGGACATCTACCAACCTAAGAAATCTGTAGGCAAAATGCTATATAAATGCTCTGTAGCCCATGCCTGGAACAAACTTCCACTAGAAATATGCTCCATTACCCACTCCTCTAATTTTAAAAATGAACTAAAATCTTATCTACTCAACTCCAAGACTTGCCCCTGCCATGACCCTACCTAGCCTCCTTACACTCCATTCACAGGACGTTTACTCCTCCACTTTGCATAATCCCCTTGTAAATTGCCATATACTGATTTCAATCAATCTAAGACTATCTTAAGAAGAATTTTTTTTGAACTTTGTACTTAATTATACTCTCCATGTAAAATATTATGTTATGATTTTTTTCTGCTTTATGTATGCTTTCTACTATATATATAAACATTTTTCTGTATTACAACTTATGTTTATCTCATCTGTCTCTCAAATCTGTATTAACTCACATATGGCTTTAGCATTGTAATATACTATTAATGTCTATGATTGGAGCGTTTCTCCTCGGGTCTCCACTGAAAATGGGGCCACAAGCCCAGTTGGACTAACCCGGTTAACAAATGTCAATAAATAAATAAAATAAATACATTTTGTGGTGGTGACTTTTTGACAGGTGCCTTTTGTAAGGTAAAGTATTGTGCACCATACCTACATTTAAGTTACACTTACAAAATATTAGAACTTCGTAACAGAGCACTCATTCAAAGCTCAAAGCTCACCACATTAGTATAGAATGCAGTATCTTCTTTGTCCTACAAATCTGAATCCCAGACTACTATCTTCTTTCAGATATTGCATAGCTGATTCAT
>NC_056748.1:65256179-65343679 GCF_019279795.1 Protopterus annectens | reverse complement strand
TAGGAGTCAATCTGAGGAGCTTTGTTTCCGCAACTTGCCTGCAACTCCCACTCTGAAAGGCTGGTGAAGTTTTGGGAGTTTCAAAAACCTAGCGCAAATTCAGGAGAGGGTTTGGGTTGAAGCAGACTGCAGTATTAATGTATCTTTTTTCCAGCTAACAAAAACTAGCTAAATGAGTAAGTAAACAGTAACATTATGATTAGACCTTAAAGGATCACTGGATGTCAGACCAGATTTTGCACTTTAATTACTTTAGTAACAGTCAAAGGAAAAACAGCCAAAGGCTATATGTCTACAGATTGGCTGGGAAATAAAAGCTTCATGTTTACACCCTGTGCGACTTCTGTGGAATGCTGACTTTTAGAAAAGCTACAAGCATTTCCAGTGTTTGACAGTTTGTTCCTCTCATCCATAACGTAAACAGTATACATGTAGGTATATATTTTTTCTAAGTTTATGGGTAGAAAATATTCTGCCAAGTTACTGTCTTTCAAATGTTCTGTGGAAAATAAAATGTGGTTCTGTGATTATAAACATAAAAAGATGTTTATTTTATTCTGAGGCTGTTCTGAACATGCTTAAGATTTTAGGTAATGCAATGCCAGTGGTAACAAGGAAAAAATAAACTGAATAGAGACAGAACTAGTAAATTTACGTACCATTTTTATTACTAAAAGTTACCTTCCCCCAACATGTTTGTAAAGTAAACAAACAGGGAAACTTGAAATGCGTAACAAGTACCTGAAGTGGGACAAAAAGAGCATGTTTAGATAGTGTCAGTGCCACCCCACTCCAGCTGACCATCCAAGTGTAGAAAAACATTTTGACAGCAGCCACCAGTATGAGATACTGACCTTAGGAAGGTATGGGCACCTGTTATTACCTGTACTTAAGGACTGCTGCTTGTTGAACTTATCTTTGTGCATTGCTCCACACCCATCTTCCTTTCTTCCCCGTGTCCATCTGTCCAGTTTGGTGACACGTGCTGTGCCTTTCACTTTCATTGATGAAAAGTCTGGGATGCAGTCTTGTAGAGTGGTTCTGTCCAGTTCATCAGGCAGTGTTTCTGTAATGCAGACGTTGCCATTAAGTCATACCTAACCTAACCTGACCCTCGCCTTTGTCACTAAGGTACAGTAATGCACAGAAAATGTCCTGCTCCATACACAAAAAAACACTAAAACACAGAAATAATGTGGTTTCTTTTAAGAGTGCACAGTTTGGCATATTCAGGCTTTCAGAGTACAGTGGGTTCATGCAGTCCTTGAAAGCTTAAGTAGCTTAAACTGTAAAACTGTATATCAGTCCAGTAAAAGGTGTCACATGACATATGTTCCAGTGTCTGCTGTGTTTCTCAGTCCCCATTGTTGAGAACATTTAACATTTATGTTTGCTGAATAGTCATTGCCACTCTGAAATATTTCATTCTGCTCTACCTGCCTCCACACACACACACACACACACACACACACACACACACACACACACACACACACACACACACACACACACACACACACACACACACACACACACACACACACACACACACACACACCCTACAGGGTGTAGTTAAAAACCAGTTGCTGTACAGTATGGCTGTTATACATGTGGTGGTCATCTCTCCAATGTACAGGACACTGGTAAGGCCGTGTTTGGGCACTGTTCACAGTTTTAATTCCTGTACTGATACAGACGGCAAAGCAGGGTTAATAAAATGGTGAAGGGAATCGAAAGGTTACGTATGAGGAAGATCTTAACTGTGCACATGTGCATTAAAATAAGAACGAGAAGAGAAGGCAGGTGAAGCTGACAGGTATGAAGAAGTAAGGCTGCAGGGAGGAGAACGGAACATTAATGGCAGCTTTGAAGAGTATGTTTCAGGATGAACTTAAGGAAAGGCTGTTTCACTGAAAAGGTGGTGAGGTCTGGAAGTTGTCCGAAATGATAGTACACTACATTAGTTTTCAAAGATGCATGTGACAGAGTTTGAGGAGTGGAGGTCACCTGTGTAAGGACTATACTAGCTGCAACACTAGTTGACTTAGTAGACTGTAGGTTTTGTCCCCTCAGCTTCATCACTCATTTGTGTAAATGACATCAGTATTTGAACCACTGACTTCAAGTATTAATTTCTTCTGAAGTGACTCTTACATAAGGAGCCAGCTGTCAAAATGCTTCAGAATGTGAACTTAGAAAGCCCCACCTCAGCTGACACTATATTAGCCTTGTCCACATACAGGTAGGTGTTGCAATGCATGAGGTGTGAAATCCAGCAGAGGAAATGGTCACACTATATGGGTTTTGGACTTACAGTTTCACCTGGTGTTGGACAGGGCCAGACACCTTTCTGGGAAGTGGTCTTTGTGAAAAGTGGTGAAGTTTGCAAATTATGCCCTTACTGAGTTTCTCCACTTGTAGAAAACTTTGACTTCAGCTGTAAATGTAGTACTTCAAGTAAGAAGTACTTCATTACTGTTGCAGTTTGAAGAGTTTTGTTCATAGAAGTTGCACACTCTTGTATGCTTCTCGTATTTTGTGAATGTTTTCTTCTTCAAGACATATTGCTAACTTGTATATCAAACTTCATGAAATCCAGTCTATGAATTAAAATGCAACTAGTCCATCTCAGTCATGGACATGACAGGTTCCTTAAGATGCATAGATCAGGGTTATGTTTTACAACACTACTCCACCAGATGTGCAGTAGCAAGGGCCACCCAAGACCCAGCACATGGTGATTTTTTTATATATATCGTTGAATAAACATGTTGATGTTTTGTTCGTCTGCATGAATAGTCATACGGGAGTTCTAAAAGAAAAACACAAGATTGGATACATCAGCAAACTCAGTTTTACAGCAACATTTCTTAATACACAATCAGACAGCGGCTGAATGTATTATGCATTTTACAGACTTAATGGTTTAAAAATAGGTAAATGAATGGACTGCAACTATTTATTTGTGAAACCCAGCCATCAGTTTGCCAGCTTTTCAGAACATATTTTTATTCATCATTAACCAACAAAATGGCTTTTGCAGGGGGCAAGCCCCCCTGCACCACCCACACCACCCACTATTTAAATACACCAACCCCAAGATTGCACAACCTTAGAGGAAAATGGTAAACTACGATTAGACAGTGCATATTCATGATGGCGCAGACAAATCTGCATGGCATGTCAATCATGCATTATCTGCATGCCACATCACAGACACTAGGAACTACGATTAGACAATGCATATTCATGATGGCACAGACACATCTGCATGGCATGTCAATCATGCATTATCTGCATGCCACATCACAGACACTAGGAACTGCGATTAGACAATGCATATTCATGATGGCACAGACACATCTGCATGGCATGTCAATCATGCATTATCTGCATGCCACATCACAGACACTAGGAACTATGATTAGACAATGCATATTCATGATGGCAGAGACACATCTGCATGGCATGTCAGTCATGCATTATCTGCATGCCACATCACAGACACTAGGAACTACGATTAGACAATGCATATTCATGATGGCACAGACACATCTGCATGGCATGTCAATCATGCATTATCTGCATGCCACATCACAGACACTAGGAACTACGATTAGACAATGCATATTCATGATGGCACAGACAAATCTGCATGGCATGTCAATCATGCATTATCTGCATGCCACATCACAGACACTAGGAACTACGATTAGACAATGCATATTCATGATGGCACAGACAAATCTGCATGGCATGTCAATCATGCATTATCTGCATGCCACATCACAGACACTAGGAACTACAATTAGACAATGCATATTCATGATGGCACAGACACATCTGCATGGCATGTCAATCATGCATTATCTGCATGCCACATCACAGACACTAGGAACTACAATTAGACAATGCCTATTCATGATGGCACAGACAAATCTGCATGGCATGTCAATCATGCATTATCTGCATGCCACATCACAGACACTAGGAACTACGATTAGACAATGCATATTCATGATGGCACAGACAAATCTGCATGGCATGTCAATCATGCATTATCTGCATGCCACATCACAGACACTAGGAACTACGATTAGACAATGCATATTCATGATGGCACAGACAAATCTGCATGGCATGTCAATCATGCATTATCTGCATGCCACATCACAGACACTAGGAACTACGATTAGACAATGCATATTCTTGATGGCACAGACAAATCTGCATGGCATGTCAATCATGCATTATCTGCATGCCACATCACAGACACTAGGAACTACGATTAGACAATGCATATTCATGATGGCACAGACAAATCTGCATGGCATGTCAATCATGCATTATCTGCATGCCACATCACAGACACTAGGAACTACGATTAGACAATGCATATTCATGATGGCACAGACAAATCTGCATGGCATGTCAATCATGCATTATCTGCATGCCACATCACAGACACTAGGAACTACGATTAGACAATGCATATTCATGATGGCACAGACAAATCTGCATGGCATGTCAATCATGCATTATCTGCATGCCACATCACAGACACTAGGCACTACGATTAGACAATGCATATTCATGATGGCACAGACAAATCTGCATGGCATGTCAATCATGCATTATCTGCATGCCACATCACAGGCACTAGGCATGCCAATCACTCGGACCATGCCCATTTCTGCACAAAACGACCTGTGGGGTAGTGTTGTAAAACAAAGCCCAGATCAGTTTTAGTCGAACAAATGAGATTATAGAGTCTATGAAACTCAGAAAATGTGAGCTGTAATGTGAGTGGAGGAAGTGTGTGTGTGTGTGTGTGTGTGTGTGTGTGTGTGTGTGTGTGTGTGTGTGTGTGTGTGTGTGTGTGTATCATTCAGCTGTTTGTTTACAGACTGTTCCTAGTCTTTTACACTCCAAGTGTACTCTGACTCTAATTAGTGGTCCAATGACCAAGTAGAACACCGTACTAGCACATGCTTTGAAGCATTCAAGCAAATGTTCCTACAAAGCAAGCTGATTCATGAAGAACAGGTTTGTAAATGGTTAACTAAAGTCTGTTTATGAACCACAACAAACTAATCACAGAGTTACTCAATCTAATCACAGAGTTACTCAAGTGTTTAACAACACTGGATGGGTTTATGTGGTCATGATTGGACTGTAATACACTGGACAAGTTTGTGCACAGAAATCACCTCTGTGCTAAGGGTTCAACTTGTAATACTCTAGTCTTACACTCCCCCAAACTTCAAGTCATTGAAAACATTTTATTGATTTTTAACAGCCACAAGTCCAGTCCTTAAACTGGAAAACTTTAATACTATTTGTTTTGTTACTACAGGAATTTCCATTTGTTTAGTTTTATCCCAATAAAACCTGAAACCTAGAAAACTGACTAAATGCCAAAAAAAAAAAATGTGTGAACTGCTTGACCGGCTGTTTTGAGATTCCTTCTGCTTCTTACATTTGTCTTTCCTAACCGGTTTATCAGCTTCTTTAAATGCATCCTGTACTCTTTTCAGATATGGAGTTAATCTACTTGCGCATAACTAGGTAAAAAGCCTTTTAGAGTAGCCAGTGAGAAAACCACCCTATTTCCTCTGATAACAGATAGTAGGCCTAATATGGCTAAACCAGTCAACAAAACATAAAAAAATAAATAAAGATAAATATAATTGCAATGGTTCAGTGTTTTATTTCAATCCTGCAAAAATTAATTCAAAGTTTTATGTCTGAAATGAAGTTTTTACCAAATAATAAGGTGCTTAATTCAAACCCAGTCAGACAGCCTGATTCAGTTAGAGTGTCTCCTTTTTGGACAGACAGCCCATTGTAAGCTTTGTTTCATCTTTAGACTTGGCAAACAGATGGGGGTGGGGAGTACACATTCTCCACAGTTGTATTAATCCCAGGGACACAGCATCATTCCTGTTTGGAACTCTGTGGGTTATCCAGCAGCATGCCTGCATACATGCATGTGTGTTGATGAACATGCATGTATGCCTGTGAGAACAAATCAACATTATAATACTTTAGTGAACTCCGCAGCATCACAAGGAATCTAACATTTTCAGTTAGACGATATTTCTTTGTTTCGGAACACCAAAGCAAGTTGCCATTTCATTTAATTGCCAAAGCAGTAGTCCATGCTTCTCAACCTGGAAAAATGAATAAAGGCCCTTGAGAAGCCAATATAGCCAGACAAAAATGTGGGTATCTAATTAGCATAAAATTTGAATACCAAATAGGACATAACGCTTCCTACTGCTAGTAGGAATGGTAGGAAGATGGAATATTACTCAGAAACACATTTAAAAAACAGACTGGCAAACCTCATAACATTAGTGTTTTTCTGGCAAATTATTTGGATGATTGTAGGACTGAGCTCACTAAATACTGACATGTTTGAATTTCAGACTTCATGTTCCACAGAAAATACACCCCAACACAAATCCTGTTATTCTACCATCGTTTTACGTTTATATGAGCAATGTTTAAAAATCTGTGCCTATTTTTGCGCCTTTCCCCCCATGATGTCAGGCATTGTCCAGTTCTTGTGGTAAAAGGTTGAGAGGTCGGAAATCATGGAAAATGTAAGCACTTTAAATACATTAACAAAGGGACAGTGTAATATCTGTAGACTTTAGTGAACTGTATTGTGAAATTTTACCACACCAGGTAATTTCTTTATTTATTTTTCAGAACAAGGGATATGTAAGATTTGTGTCCTCCTTCTTTAATTTACTGCTGCCATTAGTATACTGGTTATGTAGTTTTTTTTTTTTCTGTTATAGACATCTTCAGAAATTACGTCTGATAGGGGGGGGGGTCAGAAAATTGTGTGAAGGGATAAATAAAGCCTGAAATTAGGGACATAGCTCCAAAATAGCAACATCATGTACAGGGGAAAATCAAGCCTGAAAATAGGGGCAGTTGAGAGGTCTGCAGTACTCTACAGTAGGTAAGGACCCTGAGGGCCGTACTTCTCAGCTGTCTCATATTTTTGGCCTGTTTCTCATAAAACTTGTAATTTTCTGGCAAATCGCTGAGGATTTGCAGTCACTAAATAATGACAAGCATTTGAATTTCAATCTTAATATCCTTCAGAAAATGCATGTTAATGCAATACCTGTTATTCTAGCAGTTGTCTACATACATAAGAACATTATTTAAAATCTGTCTCCGTTTTGGGGCCTTTGCCCCCACTATATTTTGGTTTTGATTCTTGCATTAAGAGATGTGCCTGTGGCCTGTCTTGTCTGTCCCTGTAACCATACTAATAAATTCCTGTTCCCTTCCAGTCCCCCTGTACCATACCTCTCAACTGCCCAAATTCTTACCTCATATTTTTGGTGTTATACTCATAAAATCAGTGATTTCCTGGCAAATCACTGATGACTGAAGTC
Organism: Protopterus annectens; assembly: GCF_019279795.1. NCBI lineage: Eukaryota > Metazoa > Chordata > Ceratodontiformes > Protopteridae > Protopterus > Protopterus annectens. The sequence continues at coordinate 65,336,258 of NC_056748.1, read as the reverse complement.
ACTAAATAATGACATATGTTTGTGCTTTACATTTGATACCCTTCATTCATTGCAAGCTAACACAAAACCTGTTTATCTAGCAGTTTTCTAAGTTTATAACAATAGAGGTGTCTGACATTTTTTTTTATTAGAATAATTGTATATTACAATTGACAGAATGTCAGTGGTATATAGCATCTGACATGTACAAACTAATATATAGGTGTGTGTGTGTGTGTGTGTGTGTGTGTGTGCGTGCGTGTGTGTGTGTGTGTGTGTGTGTGTGTGTGTGTGTGTGTGTGTGTGTGTGTGTGTGTGTGTCTGACCTGTACAGATTAGTGGTAATGTTACAAAAAGGGTTTTTGAAAAGGAAAGCGTAAGTTTAGGGTTAGGGGCAGGGATAAAGTTAGCATGTGTTGTTAAGGAGGTGTATTGTGACCAAACCAAAGATGGCTTCTCATCAAAGTAGGAAGGTTGCCAGGATTGTTGCTATGACATTGCATATCACTCATCATCATCACTCCTTAGTGCTGGAATCTTAGGAATGGTTCAAGTTGTTGAATATATTTGACCTACCATGAGCAACTAAGGTAACTTATGTCCTTAATGCAGTTCCAGAATTGTACAAATGTGGACAAGTTAACTTTTGATAAGGTCATTATGAAAAGTATTTTGAAAGCAGAGAATTCTTTGCCAACAGATGTTCTGAGTTGCCAAATTACTGCTTTCTTCACAAAAATACAGTAGAGAGTTGATTATCCGAGCTAATTGGGACCTAGGGTAGTTCGGATAATCAAACTGTTCAGATAATCAAACATACATTGAACTGGATAAAATACATCTAAAATCTTGTGTTTTGGGCATGCAGGGAATACACTTTTCAACCATTCAGTGATTCCAGTGGACAGTTAAGAACATTTTTCCCACACGAGTGGGCTACAAGCTCAAAAAATACACACAAGCAAATAAGTATAGTAATGTCTTTCGGCGTTTCCCGGTTAGGGGTCGCCACAGCGGAACTCCAGTTTGCTAATGATTGGCAGTGGATTTTTACGGTGATGAGGTGCCAGCCCGACACCCAACCTTCAAAGAAGGCACTCTCATTCACACACGCACCTGCCTGCATGTCTTTAAACATCATTCGACCACAGGGAGAACATGCAGACTCCACACAGAAAGCACTCCAGCCAAGAATCGAACCGGGAAACCTCTTGCTGTGAGACGACAATGCTAACCGCTGCACCACCATTGCCTTACGTTTACATATTCAGACCTTATGATTTTTTCTAACAGAAAACTTTGGAAGGCTGTGTTCGGATAAGTGACTTTTCAGAAAATCGACATTCAGATAATCAACTCTCTACTGTATGTGCAGAAAGTCATTGCCTGTAAGTGGTGTAACCCAGATCATTCTGAGCTGCAGTCAAAACGGTGATACAAAAATCTATTCAGTTCCAATGTAGATGAAATTTTAACAACTTCCATTCCCTAGCTGTTTACAACATTTCAAGTTCAACTGTTCTTAAATAGGTCTACAGCCTGCCCTATTCTCTGCCATCATCTCTGGTTTATATGCCGTGCAGAGCCACTAGTTTAGCTTAACTCAGTAATGACAAAAAAAATCAGTGTTTGGCAGTATTAAATGTCAGATTCAGTTTCTTACAGTGGTTTGTTAGTGACTTATGTTAAAGCTAGTCTGTAATCTCAGAACTATATATTAAACATAATTTGAAAACTCTGTACATTTGATCAGGCATTGGACCTCATCAGAACCTTTTTTACGTTTACATGTGGAATTAGTCCAACATATGATATGTATATATTGTCAGTATGACACTTCTGCATCAGTTACTGTATTCTTTTACAGTTTGGAGTTACAGCAAATCAGAGGCCTACAGATTTTCATTCACTAAAGTTTACTTGAAAAGATCTTTGCCAGGACAAACATGGCCACCCAAGTATTCCATACAGCCAGTGTTTAGATGAAATGCAAGACAAACCAACCCAGCAGCAGCACAAGCCGGGGATCGCATGGTTCAGATGGAGATACCATGCCCTCTATGCACTGAAAAGAAGAAGCCACGTATGCCAACCGGAAACTAGCAGTTCATTCAGCTACCAAGCACCCTGAATTAGCTGCCCTCCAGCTCTTAAGTATCTCCATATATAAACACATACATAAACACCCCCCCAAAATGTAACAAAAAAGCCCACCCAAGCAGCACTTCATACCTCACAGTGCAGTTGCCCAGATCTGTAGTACCCTTGCATCAGACAAACCACAGTACCCACGATGAAACTTTTTACAAGTCCGGGTAAACCCTACAAGACAGTGTGTCGACAGTATTTTCAGTAATCCAGCAGCCCCCCCCCAACCATCAAGGTAAAAGCAAACATTGGTCAAGAGCAATGCCACTCTTGGAAGCTATCACAGCACCCTTGTACAAAACCCTTATCAAAAACACAGAAATATAAGCAGCTGTGCATTGAAGAACACCAACAACAGTAACCAAGAAAAGCCAGTAACCAAAAAAAGCAGGATGACAATGGCCAATGGAGCTCCAGTGCAGTGATTAGAACATCCTCTCCGTTCTCCTAAGAACTTCAAACTGGAGAACACTGTCAAAAACTAGAGCACTCATACTCCTAACAGAAGAGAAACAAACTGCACATTCCCAAAAGTGTCAACAAAATGTGACAAAGAACTCCTAGAGTCATCTGGGACTAGACCCAGATATACAGTCTACACAGAAGATGGCTTATCAACAGCACAGAAGCTTGACCCAGAAAGAGTGCATTCTAGACACACACACACACGCATGCACACATGCACATGCGCGCACACACACACACACACACACACACACACACACACACACACACACACACACACACACACACACACACACACACACACACACACACACACACACACACCCACACACACACACACCTTCCTCATGGAACATAGCTTACATCACCGACTGTATGCTGAACACAGAGGGTTGCACACACTGGCACAGGATACTTGCACAGCATGGAGCCATATTAACCTTATTCCTTTACTGCTGTGACCAGAGTGCAACCACAACAGACCCATGCTCACCAATCAGGAAAAGCACACCCTGGATGGAACAAGGGCAACATATGGCTCACTGAAGGCATCCCTGTTTTATGCACAGAATGTGCCAGGTGCACAGTGATGCAGAAACACCCAGCATCAAACTGAACTGTACAGTAATTGCAGTCCACTCAGCAGCCAAACATGGTGCACTGTGGTACTGACATGAGTGCCACCAATGTACAGCACAATGAAGACAGCCACAGCACATCCACAACACTGACCAGGTGTACAATGGAACAAGAACACATCCCACATGCAGCAAAGGCAGCCTCGACCAACTGAGAGTAGGAAGGAGCCCTGCAGAGCCAAACCATGCCTCACACTGCCACATGTGCAGCTGAGGTGCAACCCCAGTAAGCCTGTTTTTAAAGGGCATGGTATTGCATTCCAGGCATCAGAAATGCAGACAGAAAATGCCAAATTCAGCATCCTGACACTGTCTGAAACAATTTTCCAACAACCATCCTCTATGAGTCCCCCACTCCACTTGCCTCTGTCTCCCACCTGTGTTTCAAACCATTCCTTCTCTTGGAACTGGTCCAACTCAGAGGCATAAACAGTTCCCTCCCCATTCACTCATTTGAGACTTGGAATTGTAGCATTCACAGTTCTGGCCTCAGTCCCACAAATGCTTCCTAAGAGCATGGCACAGACCTAAAGACATGCCACACAGTACCCTATATCCCTTCCCCCACCATTTAGCATGAGCAGCAGCAAATCCAGAAGGTGGTGCACATTGCAACATCTATCTAACGGGCAAAATGTCCTCCAGTAAGGGTAAGATATCACGCACCATCATGGCCAGCATGTTTATGTCTGTTCAGAAATGTCATCACCATTCCAGATGATGACATGACCTTGTGTGCAGAAATGTCATCACCATTCCAGATGATGAAATAACCATGACCTTGTGTGCAGAAATGTCATCAACATTCCAGATGATGAAATAACCATGACCTTGTGTGCAGAAATGTCAACATTCCAGACGATGAAATAACCATAACCTTGTGTACAGAAATGTCATCAACATTCCAGATGATGAAATAACCATGACCCTGTGTGCAGAAATGTCATCACCATTCCAGGTGATGAAATAACCATGACCTTGTGTGCAGAAATGTCATCAACATTCCAGATGATGACATAGCCATGACCTTGTGTGCAGAAATTTCATCAACATTCCAGATGATGACATAACCATGACCTTGTGTGCAGAAATGTCATCAACATTCCAGATGATGACATAACCATGACCTTGTGTGCAGAAATTTCATCAACATTCCAGATGATGACATAACCATGACCTTGCATGGCCTCACCCTCCTGGTCCTGCTTTTCCTTAATATCTACAACTGGAACTTCCTAAACTTCAAGTAAACATTTGTGCAATTAAGCTACAGACACAAAGTACTGTGTAATACCAGGTCACTGTGTCCATGGTTATGTGGCATTCGTGTCTGTTCAAAGTGTGAGACACATACTGTAACCATACCTACATGTATGAGAGTCTCATGGGAAAGTGTGAGTGGCAGTGTTTTGTATTGTGGTAACATGGTGGTCAGGTATGAAATTCCGGGCTGTAACCCTCTACATTTATAGGTGTTACACTAGTTTAGTGTGCTTCTGAGATAGCAGTGTTCTCCACTGCTGTAGCACAAATGCTACTGCTGTAGTACAACATGCTTTTTCAGAAGCTCAGTCAAGTTTTACCAAATGATAACTTCCAAAACTTTACTTGCTTTGCACCTCTTGCTAAGAGACACTGAGCTGACTGAACCATGAGGTATGCATGCAGTTTGTTGCCTTAAATAAACACAGTCCTTTAGTTATTTTGTGTATGTATGTAGTATAAAAGCTTTAGAACAAATATAAGAATGAATTTTGTTAAACATAACCCCCCCCCCCACTTTGGAATAAGCTACCTTTATTAATGTGAGAGACATCAACTTTAAATGCATTTAAGAATAATTTGGATTCTTGGATAACCCATGATCTCTATAATCCTCTATATTCAGAGTCAGGGTTCCTAGACAGCCTTTATGTCTGAACAGGTTCCCTATTAAAATTGCAAAGTTCCACTTACCCGAATATGGAAACATCGACACGTATACGTCGAACAGTGAAAACACCGATCGTCCTGAAGTGCGAAATCCGAAATGTCGAATCATCATGGTTGGCCCTTCTGTGGTATAGCTCCGTAAGGTAAGTGTGCGATAGTTATGGACCTTAGGGTTAGGGTGCGGGTTAAGGTAAGTGCATATATAGTAATGTATGTAAGGTTTAGTGTAGGGTTCAAAGTAGGGTTTTGGTTAGTGTATGTATGTGGTTTATTTACTTTGTTTGGGCTGGTATGTAACGCACGATGGGGTTGGACAACTATGACAGTTCGAGATTTTGAATTTTGCGGTTTAGGGTGTTTGGTGTATTTGTGGTTTGCATAATAGGTGTCAATGATTATGTATTCACTGAAAAGGTCTTTCGCGGTTCTAATATAGACCCTCTGAACAGTGCATATGGCTTGTGTATGCCCTTTTCACCAAAGAACTGTGATAGGTAGAGCCTTTAGCAACCACCTGACATGTATTATAAAGTCATTTGATTTGAACTTTGTTGCTTTTGTCAAAACTGTACTGTCTTTCTGCAACTTTTTTTCCACTGTTTAGGGAAAAATGGCTAATATTAGCCTTTAAGGCAGTAAGTCATGTCATGATTTGTCTTTTCTTTTGACCCAAAGCTTTCCTTCTGCTGGAATTTTTCTGACCCTTGCATGACTGTATGTCTTGTAGAACAAGGTACCCTTTTTATGCAGTGGCTACAGAACATTCAGAGCTTTGCAGACATGTTTTTCTTCAGGATCAAATATTGCATTCCACTTTTATTTCACCTTGGAAGAGCTAGTTCCCCTTGATGAGATTAATTTTATTAATTTCATTTTATTCTTCTGTCATGGTGAGATTAGATTACTGCAGTTTATGTAGGAGTGAGCAGTGTCAGATGCAGACAGTGTGGAATAGATAAGATTAGGGCAGTGACTTTCCTAAGAGCTAACTTTTTAGATAGTTTCTGCATCTACATACCTGCTCAGGTAGCAGCTGTTTACAGTTTTAGGGTAGGCCTGCTTATTTCCTAACCTATAAACTGCTGCAAAGATTATACATTCCATATATAGAGGCACTGATTCCTTGATGCCGTGTAAAAAAGAATTTTACTCTTGTTTGGAAACAACCTAGTAGAAACATGAAACAGAAGGTTTAGTAACTCAGGTGATGTAACATGAAGCAGAAGGTTTAGTAACTCAGGTGACATAACATGAAGCAGATGGTTTAGTAACTCGAGTGATGTAATATGAAACAGAAGGTTTAGTAACTCAGGTGACGTAACATGAAGCAGAAGGTTTAGTAACTCAGGTGACGTAATATGAAACAGAAGGTTTAGTAACTCAGGTGACGTAACATGAAGCAGAAGGTTTAGTAACTCAGGTGACGTAATATGAAACAGAAGGTTTAGTAACTCAGGTGACGTAACATTAAGCAGATGGTTTAGTAACTCGAGTGATGTAATATGAAACAGAAGGTTTAGTAATTCAGGTGACGTAACATGAAGCAAAAGGTTTAGTAATTCAGGTGACGTAATATGAAACAGAAGGTTTAGTAACTCAGGTGACGTAACATGAAGCAGAAGATTTAGTAATTCAGGTGATGTATCATTTGCTCTGTCTGCCCATCCCCACATCCTGTGAAGCTCAGAAATGAGCCTTCATTTTCAAGAATTTCTTTAAATCATGATTATAACAACAGGCGTTCAGATAACAGTATTCAAATTTCCTGTAGAATCATAAGTTACCAGCAGTCATATGTCAAGCTGTCTTCAGTTGCCATCTATGTGTGTTGTATGCTTTATGTAACAGATGCTAGTCGCGGTTTTATAAGGTGGGTACAGCAAAGAGGTTCTGTGGTCAGTATTGCAGCCTCTTAACTTTGAGTTCTTCACTTTATTTATGGAGTGCTTTCTGTGTGGCATCTGCATATCCTCTTTGTGTCCACGTGGGTTTTTACTTGATGATGTTGTTTCCTCTGACATCCAGATCGTGCTGTGTGACAATCCTGTAAATTTCCTCTTATGTGCGCACGTGTGTGTGTGTGTGTGTGTGTGTGTGTGTGTGTGTGTGTGTGTGTGTGTGTGTGTGCGTGCGCATGTGTGCATGTGTGTGTGTGTGTGTGTGTGTGTGTGTGTGTGTGTGTGTGTGTGTGTGCACGCGTGCCTGTGTGTGTGTGTGTGTGTGTGTGTGTGTGTGTGTGTGTGTGTGTGTGTGTGTGTGAATGTATTCATACCTCTCAACTGTCCAGATTTTCACAGAATGTCTAGATTTTTGCCTTATATATTTAGTCTGTTCCTCATAAAATATGTGGTTTTCTGGCAAATTATTGAGGATTGAAGTAACTAAATAATATTAAATACGAGTAATGACAGACATTTGAGTTTCAGTCTTCATGTCCTTCAGAAAATACATAATAATGCAAAACCCATTATTCAAACAACTTTCTAAGTTTATAGAAGCGATATTTAAAATAATTTCCTCCCATTATTTCTGTCTTTGTCCAGATTTCTTGCACTGGGAGGTTGAGAAATGTGGTTTGTATGGGTGTGTGTCATGTGTGTGTGTGTGTGTGTGTGTGTGTGTGTGTGTGTGTGTGTGTGTGTGTGTGTGTGTGTGTGTGTGTGTACTCTGTAGTGGCATCTTTAGCTTTCTCGTGTAGAATCTGACTCCCCTATGATACTGAACAGGATAAAAAAATCCGGAAATGAATGAATGTTTTAAGGCATTGGTTTTATGGGCTGAATGATGCAATACAATCTTAAAACTGAACAGTACTTTTTGTGCCAGATTATTTTTCATAACTAAGTAGGTAGGGCTTTACAACTGGAAAAAGTAGGTATTTTGTAAAATATCTTTAGTGTAACTTTTTCATTTTTTTTGTCATTTATCTACCCTGCTCTGACCTTTTGATCTTTTGCTCACAAGTGTGCATCTCTATCAACAGCAGCTGTAGCCCTGTGCCGACAGACCAGCTAAAATGCGTTATTGTTTTGAAAACAAATGAAGATCACATTCCCTATTTCCTGCCTCCACGTACTGCCATGTTCAAGGCTGCACACTGAGCATGACTCAGCGAGGGGCTTAAAGCTGGAGGTCACAGTACCTGACCTTAAGCTTTAGTCAAATCACTGAGTGAATAGAATGTGCTGTGTGAAACTGTAGCACATCATTTTTTGTACTTCGTTATCAAATTCAAATAGAATTGCTTTCCTCCGTTAAGTATAATTTTGTATAGTTACTCTTGTCTTTTAGTTGGTAGGTTTACTTTCACTCAGGAGCATCCATTGTTCATTGTTTAAAAGCAATGTTGTTGTTAAATGTCATAATTTGAACAGTGTTAACTAGATGTATGGTATTTTGCAGAATTCCAAAACGTTGTTAAAGAAGCACTTTATTTTGAACAAAAAAATGTTAAATTCTCTTGTTTGGGTCATGGAGAAAGTCTCAATTATGACTTAGCCTGCTTATAAAAGTGTTGTCCTTGGTGTACCCACGCTAAAGTACCCTAACTCATGCTCTGAAAGTGCACTTCAGAATGTCTTAGCCAGAAAAACAGGCATCGTAGTTGTAAAATAAATTATAAATGTTTTCTTCTTTCAGTAGTTTATTCAGTGGCTGACCAATGTAATTTCATCAGCCCTGTTACCTGATAGTCTATACGCTATTCAGCAGAGCTTCTCTGAATTACAAGCAGTAACTGGTTATGTACAGGCTTTTGTAGTTCATTATATTGGCTAAGAGGAGAAGGGAAATCTAATACCCAAGTGTGCTTGGTATAATTTGAGTAAAATCTGCTGAAAAGGGTGTACACCGTTTTTTTTTAGTAAGTTACTTTGTGTTTCAAATGGAGAAAAAATACCATTTCCAATTCAGCATTTAGGTTACACCATCTCCCATCTTGTTGATTTCGGTCCTTTGAGGCCTTATTTTGACTGTGCATATGTATATATGGACATGTGTATGGTAGTATGTGCATGCATGTGTAGGTGTGGATCATACCTCTCAACTGTCCAGATTTTGGCAGAATGCCTCACATTTTTAGTCTATTCCTCATAAAATGGGTGGTTTTCTGGCAAATCACTGGGATGTTCTGAGGACTGAAGTCACTAAATAATAACATAGATTTGAGTTTCAGACTTCAAATCCTTCAGAAAATTTATGTTAACATAAACCCTGTTACTCTAGCCACTTTCTAAGTATATAAGAACAGTAATTAAAATGTGTCCCTATTTTTATGCCTTTGCCCCCCACATTTTGTCAGGCCTTGTCCAGATTTCTTGCACTAAGAGGTTGAGAGGTACGATACATACCATAAGTGGCACTGAACTTTTGAAATTTGCCTAGACCTCGTGCATGCCCATCCCATATGGGAATGCTTTTTGATTTCATCTTTGGTTTGTTACCTTTCTCCTTGAAAATGTAACAAGTTACTTGTGAGTAACATGAGATGGTACCTTTACATGAGAGATGGAGGGTGGGAATACAGGAAAGTACATATGTTTTTGGCCTAAAATTGTGGTAGGTTCAATTGCAAAGAGAATCCTGAGGGAAAAGATAGATGCTTTCCTAGAGCATAGCATTCAAGACACTGTGGGTCTGTGGCCAGAATAAGTTGTTAGTAAATTGCAATCAGTTTTATGCTAGGTTACATACGTACCTTTCAACTTCCAGATGGAGAAATCAGGAGTAAAGCCCTTAAAAATAGAGGGCATCTGTCCCAGATCAGTAGCACCTAATCAGCATACTATTTGCATATTCACTAGCCTTTAACTCCTCTCATTTCCAGTAGGCTTGTGGGATACCACATAACAATGACCATTAAACAACAGTGACAGCAAAAGAAAAAAAATTACAATGTGTATATGCCTTATGTCTCTTGTAACTGCGGTGGTGGTGCTGCGGTAGCATTGTCACCTCACAGTAAGACGTTATCCAGTTCGACTCTCAGCTAGAGCATCTTCTGTGTGGAGACATGCGTGAATGGGTGTACCTTCGTTGAAGGTTGTGTGTCAGAGCTGGCAACTCGGCATGTAAAAATCTACTGCCAATCATTAGCGGACTGGAGTTCTGCTGTGGCGACCCCTAACCGGGAAAAGCCGAAAAACACAACAACAACATATGCCTTATGTCTTTTATGAAAGGAATATATACTGCAACCTAAACACAATTAAATTTTTAAATATGCACAGTACAAAATACATTTGACAAGACAGGATCCATTTTCAGTAGAGATTTGGGGAAAAAAGCTTGATATGAAATTGTAATTGTAATATCATTGATATAAAGACAGTAATATGTTACATAAACAAAATCAATGGTTGAGGTATTGGCATTTGCTGAGCACATTACAATATTCGCAGAATAGTAAAGTACTACATTTACAGAAAACAACTAACGAGGAATATTGACAGATAAAGCATAACATGTTTTGCACATTTCTAAATATGTCCACATCAATTATCCATAGCAGCTTGAGTCAATATGTTATCTGTTACAGCAAGAGAAAAAAAACTATATATATATATATATATATATATATATATATATATATATATATATATATGTATATATGGGTGGCACAAAGTATATATGTATATATGGGTGGCACAAAGGGTAGCATTGTCACCTCACAGTAAAAGAGGTTCTCTGGTTCGATTCTTGGCTGGGGTGTCTTCTGTGTGAAGCCTCCATATCCTCCCTGTGTTGCCAGGTTAAGGCTGCAAGCTTTAGTGTCTGTGCTACAGGGTTTGATTCCCTTAACCCTCATTTTCTTACTGTGTGTCTTTGAGCCTGTGCTACAGGGTTTGATTCCCTTAGCCCTCATTTGTTTCCTGTGTGACCTTGAGCATGTCATTTAACCACAAATTTTTCCCTGGTCACCCCTGAAAAGTGATTGTGTGTCTAGTGGGCCCATCAGCCTAGCTGGTTAACAGGTTTTCTCCAGGTGGTCCAGTTTCCTCTCATATTCCAAAAACATTCAGTATGTGGATTGGACACTCTGGCTATAGGTGTGAGTATGCATGTGTGTGTGTTTGGTATGGAAGAACAGCAGAGGCAGGGATAGCCACCCAGCAGTATGAACTTTGGGTCTGGATAATTATCACTGTTGACATGACACCCCAACCCCATGTGCAAAAAAAGCACTGGTGACAAACAGTTAAGATTCTTGTGACATACAGTAATGTATATGCAGTCTCATAAAAACATAATAGTACACACACTCCCTCCCCTCACTGTAAACAGTGTTGGCTGCTGACTGCAAAGTAAGGGAGGGGCTACAGGAATGCATGGAACTAAATGGAATGGGGCGTGGCTATATTTCTGAAGGCAGGGATAAGTGACATGCAGTCCATGCTGCTTACCTGAACCTTGCCAAGGCTGTCATCACTATCTCCATGATGGGATCATTTACAAACATTCCCAACTCAGATTAAATTATTTGCTGGATATGTAATTGACTGTCTGGCAGAACATATGCCACAAATCATCGCCATCATCATCTTCTTTCGGCTGTTCCCGTTAGGGGTCGCCACAGCGGATCATCTGTTTCCATTTCTTCCTGTCCTCTGCATCATGCTTTTTCACACCAACCACCTGCATGTCCCCTCTCACCACATCCCTAAACTTCATCTTAGGCCTTCCTCTTTTCCTCTTACCTGGCAGCTCTATCCTTAGCATCCTTTTCCCAATATACCCAGCATCCCTCCTCAGCACATGTCCAAACCAACGCAATCTCGCCTCTCTGGCTTTGTTTCCAAACTGTCCCACCTGAGCTTACCCTCTAATATACTGATTCATAATCCTGTCCATCCTAGTCACACCCAGTGCAAATCTTACCATCTTTAACTCTGCCACATCCACCTCTGACTCCTGCCTTTTTGACAATGCTACCGTCTCCAACCCATGTAACATAGCTGGTCTCACTACCCTCTTGTAGACCTTCCCTTTCACTCTTATTGGTACCCATCTGTCACAAATCACTCCTGACACTCTTCTCCACCCATTCCAACCTGACTGTACTCTCATCTTCACCTCTCTTCCATACTCACCATTACTCTGAACTGTTGATCCCAAGTACTTAAACTCATCCACATTTGCCAACTCTACTCCCTGTATCCTCACCATTCCTCTACCCTCCCTCTCATTTACACACATATATTCTGTTTTAGCTCTGCTGACCTTCATTCCTCTCCTCTCTAAAGCATATCTCCACCTCTCCAGGGTCTCCTCAACCTGGTCCCTACTCTCACTACATATCACAATGTCATCTGCAAACATCATAGTCCACGGGGCCTCCTGTCTAATCTCACCTGTCAACCTGTCCATCACCACTGCAAATAAGAAAGGGCTCAGAGCTGATCCTTGATGTAATCCCACTTCCACTTTAAACATATCTGTCACTCCCACCGCAGTCCTGACCAATGTCACACTACCCTTGTACATATCCTGTACCACTCTTACATACTTCTCTGCCACTCCCGACTTCCTCATACAATACCACAACTCCTCTCTAGGCACCCTGTCATATGCTTTCTATAAGTCCACAAAGACACAATGCAACTCCTTCTGACCTTCTCTGTATTTCTCCAACAACACTCTCAGAGCAAATATTGCATCTGTAGTGCTCTTTCCTGTCATGAAACCATACTGCTGATCACTAATCATCACCTCCCTTCTTAACCTAGCTTCCACTACTCTTTCCCATAACTTCAATCTGTGATTGATCAATTTTATCCCTCTGTAGTTACTGCAGCTCTGCACATCACCCTTATTCTTAAAGATAGGTACCAAAACACTTTTTCTCCACTCCTCAGGCATCCTCTGACTTTCCAAAATTTCATTAAACAATCTGGTTAAAAATTCCACTGCCATTTCTCCTAAGCACCTCTATTCTTCCACTGGTATGTCATCTGGGCCAACAGCCTTTCCATTCCTCATCCTCTTCATAGCTGTCCTTACTTCCTCCTTGCTAATCTGCTTCACTTCCTGATTCACTATCCCCACATCATCCAACCTTCTCTCTCTCTCATTCTCTTCATTCATCAGCCCTTCAAAGTACTCTTTCCATCTACTCAACACACTCTCCTCACTTGTGAGTACGTTTCCCTCAGTATCCTTTATCACCCTTACCTGCTGCACATCTTTCCCAGCTCTGTCCCTCTGTCTAGCCAATCGGTACAGGTCCTTTTCTCCCTCTTTAGTGTCCAGTCTCTCATACAGCTCTGTATATGCCTTATCCTAAGCCTTCGCCACCTCTCTCTTTGCCATGCACCTCATCTCCTTATACTCATGTCTACTTTCTTCATCTCTTTGACAATTCCACTTCTTCTTCGCCAGCCTCTTCCTCTGTATACTCTCCTGTACTTCCTCATTCCACCACCATGTCTCCTTGTCCTCCTTCCTCTGTCCAGATGTCACACCAAGCACCTTCCTAACAGTCTCCTTTACTAGCTCTGCTGTAGTTACCCAGCTATTCGGTAACTCTTCATTGCCTCCCAGTGCCTGTCTTAACTCTTCCCTGAACTCCACCTTACAATCACCCTTTTTTAACTTCCACCATTTAATCCTTTCACACTCCTCCTCCGCTTCTTGATCACCAACATCATCCTGCGGACCACCATTCTATGCTGCTTAACTACACTTTCCCCAGTCACCACTTTACTGTCTCCAATCTCCTTCAGACTGGCCCTCCTACATAGGATATAATCCACCTGTGTGCATCTTCCTCCACTCTTGTACGTCACCCTATGCTCCTCCCTCTTCTTAAAATACGTATTCACCACAGCCATGTCCATCCTTTTCGCAAAATCCACAATAATCTGACCTTCTGCATTTCTTTATTTAACACCATACCTACCCATCACTTCCTCATCCCCTCTGTTCACTTCACCAACATGCCCATTGAAGTCCACTCCAATCACTAGTCTGTCACCCTTGGGTACACTCACCACCACTTCATCCAACTCGCTCCAAACTTTTTCTTTCTCATCCATCGCACACTTAAATAGAACTTATGCCACAAAGGTTGGGAGTATTTCCAGTAGTCAGAAAAACTTTAATAGCAGGGTTCCCCAGGCTGTAGCCTGCCCCCCCCCCTTTGGTATATACTTCTGTGATGTGAAAACTGATATCAAGAGACTATTGCTAACCAAGTTTACTGGGAGTGATTATCCCTGTCCAAGGCAAAGAACACAACCTCTGTGGGACTAGATGACATCCCAGGCTGTCTTTAAAAATAGGCTTAAGCATGAACTATCATCACCACCAAGTATCCTTTTCAGTCATAGCCTAACCACAGGGTTTGTTCCTGTGGAATGGAGAACAGCTCCAGTTATTCCCCTCCATAAAGATGGCCTAGCAACAGACCCAAAGATTTACAGACCCATAAGCCTGACCAGCCTCATCTGTAAGGCCATGAAACGTATCATTATGGACCTCATAAATAAAAACATAGGTGAACTCCAAACCCTGGACCCTACCCAATTTGGCTTTGTGAACGGCAGATCCTGCCTATTAAATCTGGTGGATTTCTTTGAAAGTGTGACCATGGCCATTGACTTGGGCAAATCTGTGCACAAAGCATACCTCAACTTGGTAAAGGCTTTTGACACAATCCCACATTCAGGCATTACCGATAAACTTAGCAAACTGAATGTAAACCCCTTCATTGTTAGATGGGTTGCCAACTGGCTCACAAACCAGACACACAGTATCAAAGTGGGTAACTCCACATCAACCAGCAGACCTGTTTCCAGCGGGGTGCCACAGGAGTCAGTGCTGGGTCCCTACTGTTTGATATACTTCTCAGAAGTTCATGTCAAAACTAAAGGGTTGTGGCTGACCAAGTTTGCAGACAACTGCAAACTAGGTGCAATCATTCAATCTCCAAATGATGTCAGTATATTCCAGGAGGGTCTCACACAGACCAGCAACTGGTGTATTAGTCACAGACTCAAACTGAATGCAAAAAAATGCATCATCATTCCCTTCAGCACATACAATGTCCCTTCACAGTATCAAATCAATAACAATACCCTAAGTGCCCATGAAGTGGTAATGGACCTGGGATCACAGGTTGACCACAACCTTAACTTCGACCACCACATGTCTACTGTTGTAAGGAAAACTTTCCACGTAGCTCACTTGATTAGTAAAGGCATTGCCTCAATAGCAAAAGAAGTTACAACCCCCCCGTACTCCACACTTATCCGGCCCATAATTGAGTATAATGCCGCAGTCAGTGTGCACCGTACTAAGCATTTACAGCAATTAGAGAGACCTCAGAGGTTTCTAACAAAGAAGATCAAGGGCCTCCAGCATGTGCCTTACACAGACCAACTAAAGTCCCTGTCACTATACTCAGTATTCTATAGACTTCTTAGGGGAGACTTATGCCTGGCCTACAGAGCAACCCAAGACCCAAACCTAAGGAACATACTGCATATCTGTAAATCAAATGGGTCTATGTCTACCCATTCCAGGGACTTAAATATGGCTTGTGACATAAATAGGATATGCTGGAGGGACAGATTTATCTCCCAGTGACCGCCACGTCTTTGGAACAGGCTCAGAGCACCTCTATGAGTGGATGCGCCACAGTAAATTCTTACCAGGGATAGTGCCCACAACCCTGCTGGACATGGGCAGTCATCAACAAATGCAATCTTGGTTATTGAATAGTACCTTTACGGTATTACATTGGGTTGAAACGACTAGGCTTAAAATGACCTCCAGGTTGATAGCCTGGTAATCTGCTATGATCCCATGAAATTCCATTCTGATAGTCCAATTCTCCAACAAAGGCTGTACCAAACAAGTATTTGGCCTACTAATCATGGGGCTTACTCTCATCACAAAGAAATGCAACATAGTTTCCTTTGGTAAGTCAGCCATTGCTACTGTTTACCATATAGATAATATTCCATTTAAGTCTGAGACAGTCTTCAGGGCTTGAGTACCTCTGTTGATGATCAACTCTTCTTTGTTCACCATTAGCTCTTCTGATAAACTTAAGCTCTGTCCCTCTACTCAGCACTGTGCAGACTCCTAAAGAGTGATCTCTGCTTCCATGCTATCAGCACTGTTTCAACTCCTTCTCCTAAGTAGAACCAGTGATAAAGCACTTACCCACTCAAGAGAGATAATCCTGTACTACCATATCAACTGTACCAGATGGTGTGGTGCCTAACCTACTGTATCCCGTTTCTGGAACAGGCCGTCCTTACATATCAAGCAAAGTACTTCCAAAGCAACCTCTGAAATCAATCTGAATGACTGGATGGGTGATCACAAATTTTCACAAGTTGGGGAAAATAATTTAATCAAATGTCCACTGTTGTATGCAAGTACGGCAAGAGTATATAGCCAAAAAAAAAAACAAGGTCAAAAACAAAAAATGGCCAGCACAAAAAACAGTGAATCAAACATTTATTGAAATATTCCAATAAATAAGTGAACCAGCATACCAGTTTTGGCACAAGCCTTCTTCAGTGCTGATAAAAAACACAAACACACCTAATCCCTATCAATATAAAGACATATTCAAACACACCTGCAATAAACCTAAACCAGTTATAACACATCATTTAAACCAGGGGAAAATAATGCCCCTAGTTTAATAATCCAAGTACAATACAAACACACCTAATCCTTATCCATATAAAGGCATATTCAGACACACCTACAATAAACCCAAACCAGTTAAAACACATCATTTAAACCACGGGAAAATATTGCCCCTAGTTTAATAATCCAAGTATGTTCCTTTTTATTGAGCAGATTATACCAACCCAGTTAATTAGAACTACCAATACAAATACGATCAAAACCAGTAAACCTAAATTTAGCTGTAGGATGTGATAAAACGTGTTTGTACAATGCATTAGACATTCTCTTATTTTTAACATCACTCATATGTTCAAATATACAGGACTTAAATTGTCTCGAAGTTTGTCCCACATAGAAAGCAGAACAAGAATCCTGTACTACCATATCAACGGTACCAGATGGTGTGGTGCCTAACCTACTATATCCCCTGTTTCTAGAACAGGCTGTCCTTACATATCAAGCAAAGTACTGGATGACTGAATGGGTGATCACAAATTTTCACCTGGGATAAGTTGGGTAACATATATTTAATGGCAGACTTTGTTAATCTTCCACCAGTATTAGGGGTTGTAGCTGTGCTTCTTCATGATCTCCTTGGTAGTAAGCGCCTGTGAAAATGTATTATGGCAGGTCAGTGACGTTTAACTGTGATCAAGCAGCAGTTGGGGCAGTTCACTTTAATCCACAGGCTGCCTTAGTACCAATTTATTATAGTCTCTTTATCAATTGTATGCACCTCAGAAATTTGACTGCAAGCAAATAAAAAAATAGTGTCTGTTTATTTGAAGGGCTGAGATAGAGTTTGGTAGGAGTGAAGTAGTTACAAAGTGCAGTGAAGTCCATTTGGAGAGCCTGGACAGTGGTACCTGGTACAAAAAACAAGAAAATGAGTACTCCTGTCAGGGGATATGATGACCCACCACTGCCAAGCAAAATGTGAGATGGATATCCCACCTTTGGCCAGTAATCACGGAGCCTCAGTCCTCACCACTGGCACCTGTGTGAGATGTTCACTGAGAGGATAACAGATACATACACAATATTTCCAGAAGTAGATCTCTGCAGCAAGTGCAATTTCCCTTAATTGCACACAGAGACCACAGTCAGTCCGGGGTTGGTTCCTCTTTCTCCAGATCTCCAATAAGACACCCCACTGACACAGCTAAAGAGTTGAGTCCTTAGCCAGGGTTCCAAGTCAAGTCCTCCAACACTCTCTCTGTCCAACCAGTGCTTTGTGTCCCTGCCCAAGTAGCTGACACACACACACTCTTGGGGATTTGATTAGTGCATGCGTGTGCACACACACACACACACACACACACACACACACACACACACACACACACACACACGCACGCACGCACGCACGCACACACACACACACACACACACACACACACACACACACACACACACACACCTGGGAAAGGCTGTCACAGGTTTACTAGCTATTCCCCCTTTTTCACAGACTATTAGGTAGTTACCACTGCCACCAGAACCCCTTGACAGCTACTTTAAGGCCCTTAACAAAGGGTGTCCAATCTTACTGTGTAATATTAATATTAATACAAATGGTAGTTTGACCAAGAGCAAGGCTGTTAGCAGTGGCCCACACAGTGTCATTAAATAAATATGCAAGTACTCTCAAAATATCTCTACAAAGATCAGCCACAATGAAAGGTTTAAGTATATTTAATAGTAAATAATAAAAGAACAAAAAAATAGTAAGTATATGTGACGTCAGAGTTCAAAATCACAGGAAATATTTAAAACAACATTGAAGGACAGTCTCAAACAAACAAAGACAAATAATATCTAAACTAAGCTTCACTATATTCCTGACTGTATCTAAGATAATTACTATACCCTAATAACTTACTAACAGAGCAAGGCAGATGATGTGGTGATTGGTTCTTCTTGTTGTCAGGTCCAAGACAGAATACAGAATGCTCTGTCTCACTAACAGACTTCTCAAATAATATCTGAAACATTACTGCTGGGATAGCTTGCAGAATGACATAATTTCTGGTCATCTGACTTCTAGTTTTCATGCAAACCCCCATTGCTGGCAGCTGGTAGTATTTAGCATCTACCTGTAAAATTATACAGACAAGAGCTTTTACTGAGATCTTTGGCAGGTGTTGAAGTCATGAAACAATTGCATTCCTTCATGTTTGAGCGCCTATTAGATGTTCTTCATGTTTCACTGTTGCAGTCATTACACTTGGGTTATCTGCCTGCATGTAGCCCTCAGCCGGCCTGAATATCAAAGTCTTGGATCCTGCGTCGGATGCTATCCCTTCTTCCATGATGTCAGGTCATCAGGGGTATAAAGCATGCAGCTGACGCCATTACATTAGACTTTCTTGCCGCGCGGTGCCTGAAGCAGAAGCAGTTCGCAAGTGCCGGTTGGCCGACTCCTGAAATTTTCATTTTCGAATTTCAGAACAGAAGTCTTCAAAAAAGCTAAGTACCCCATTGGGATCCTTTTTCTGACTAAACTGATGTCAGTAAAAGTTAACAATTGTATTACCTGTGGAACGCAAATACCTCATAAAGATTTTCATTCGTACTGCATTCCTTGCTTAGACCCAGACCACGACGTCCCTAACTGTCGGTTTTGTGCCTTATTCAATCCTCAAACTATTCATCATTGGTTCATTTTTGCATCAAACTATTTTGGTACTCGGTTTAATTATCCAGAAATGGCTTTGGTAAGCCATCCGACTACCGACATTCCAAAAAACATAAAGATAAAGACAGAGACAGACCGCATAGGTCCAAAGCTGCCGATGACACTTCCGTTAAGCTAGTCGCTAGTTTGCTGGTACTCAGTGAGGCGCTTTCACAGCCCCTGATACCTGCTACTTCAGATTTGCAGGCCTCTACTGAGACCCATTCGGAGTCCAGTATGCCATGAGATGCTTCTTCGACTATGAAACCTGCAAATGTCTCTACCTTGGATGGGTCCAGAGCTGCTGTGCAGGCACTGGCTTCTGAGGGTGTATTCAGGCCTACTGACTTGCATTTCAAACCGACGCCATCTTCTTCTTCTTCAAAGCCTAAAACTAGACCCATGCCTAGAAAACCGACGTCCAAACCGCATGGTCAGGCCCATATGCCTAAAAAACAAATGATAAGAATGGCTGAAGACCTTAGTACTTTAATTAGGGGAAGCCAGCCTTCACCCTTCAAGAGACCTATAACTGATTTTCCTTCTGATTCTTCTGATCAGGATTCTGAAATTTCTGTTTCTTCTGATTACCAGGATTTGCCCTTATCTACCTATGACGATTCTGATGCAGAGGACACCATACCCTCTGCTTCCCCTCCAGAAGATTTTTCTTTTGGTGAAACCTTGCACACTCTTAAGGAACATTTCTGCTGGGAAAGCCAGAATTATTTTGACTCCAAAAAGAGGCTTAGGGAATTCTTACTCCTACCTCAACACAGGCCTTTAGCTATCCCTCCTGTCCTGGACATTGTAGATGATGACTTCTTGGAATCTAGTCTGGTCCCAGACACTTTACCTCTGGCTTCCAGGAAACTTGACAGGCATTACAGCATACCTGACTCTCACAAGTTCCTCTTCAAGAATCCTACTGCGGACCCAGAGACCATTTCACAGGGATCTAATGGCATTAAGGCTACTACTGCCAAAACCCTACCCCCTCTGATAGAGATTACAGGGTCCTGGACAGATGGGGTAAGAAGGTATACACTTCTGCTACTTTGGCCAGTAGAACCTTAAACCGCCAGTTTCATATGTTAAAGTATCAGCAGCATATTATTGGACTATTTTAAACAGAAAATGATGTTGATTTCTGACTGTGCTGAAAATAAAGAATTACAGGATTTAATGCATTCTGCTGAACAAGTTGGTAAACATACTTTGCAATGTGGTTTTGACTCTTTAGAAGCATCTTGCAGGGCGGCTGTTACTGGGTCTGTTCTTAGAAGGCATGCTTGGCTTAAGGAGCAAAATTTGCCAGATCATGTTAAAGCTAAATTACTGGACGCTCCCTTAAACCAAGACCACCTGTTTGGCAACAACGCAGAAGAAGTACTTAAAAAGATGGAGGAATAAGTGAAATCTATGCAAACTGTTAAAGATTTCCTGCAAGTACAGCCTCCCAGATTTAGTAGGCATTGGCCTTCTAAGAATTGGTCCTTTCCTGTCTCTTCCAGGCCTTCTCAGTCCAAACCCAGGAACAGCAAACCACCTAGGCCACAGTCTCAAGGTACTCACAGGCCTAAGCAGTGGGGGGCTCCCATTTCCAAAGCTGGAAGTAGTAAGACACCCCCCAATGGAAAAATGTCACAATGACTTAACCTTCCAAGCCCTGTTAAACTGCCTGCTCCCTTAGGGGGAAGGATCGCCCTGCATGCAAAAAACTGGGAACTCATTACCCAGGACAAATGGGTTTTAAATATAGTTTCCCAGGGATACAGGTTCTACTTCCACACCTTACCAACCCCAAACGGTTGGCCAGACCTACCCACCAATCAGTGGGCAGAGGCTCAACAGCAGGTTCTCTCTCTTCTAAGTATCAAGGCTATTCAACCTGTCCCAGCAGAAGAAAGGGGACAAGGTTTTTACTCAAGACTTTTCCTGGTACCCCGAAAAGACAGCTTCTGGCGTCCTATCCTGGACCTCTCTATTCTAAACACCTTTTTGGTAATCCTAAAATTCAAAATGCTAACTCTTCATCAGCTGCTTCCCATGCTAGGCAAAGATGACTGATTGGCAACCTTGGACTTAAAGGAAGCTTACCTGCACATTCCAATAAGGGAATCTTGCAGGAAATACCTACGCTTCAGAGCAGGCTACATGCACTATCAGTTCTCTGCACTTCCCTTTGGCTTATCTACTGCGCCCAGGGTATTCGCAAAGTGCCTAGTTCCAGTCATTGCATTCTGCAGGCAAAGAAATGTTGAGATATACCCATACCTGGACGATTGTCTAATTCAGGCAGAAAGCCAGGACATACTACTAAATCATCTGGCATTTGTAAAGAAACCTCTAACCTCTTTGGGGTACACCATAAATGAAAAGAAATCTCATCTAGTACCCTGCCAACAAATTATATTCCTGGGAGCAAGCTTGAACACAACTTCCCAGATGGCTTACCTTACGCCAGAGAAACAAGTTTATTTGAGAGCCTACTTCAAAATACTGGCCACAAAGACCCAGCTATCTGCAAGGAAAATCCTGCAAGCCCTGGGGTTCATGGCCTCTTGCATCCTACTAATTCCATATGCAAGACTGCATATGAGGAAACTACAGTGGTATCTAAAAATCCTATGGTATCAACATTCTCAGGACCTGGAATCAATGATTCCTATCATTCCTTGTATAAAGACAGAGTTCCTTTGGTGGACAGAGGCCTGCTACCACAACAAGGGACTGCCATTCACTCTAACCCCTGCCACCTGAACCCTAACAACAGAAGCATCAGACTATGCATGGGGGGGCTCATTTGGCAGGGCAGTGCATTCAGGGCAAATGGAACCCGAGACAAATGCACCTGCATATCAATCAAAAAGAAATGTTAGCTGTACAGAATTCTCTAGCCTTCAAGGACCACATTCTTCCAGGACAATTATTGATAAAGACAGACAACACCACTGTTATGTAGTACATAAACAAGCAGGGTGGAACCCACTCATACCCTCTCTGCAGACTAGCCATGGCTCTGTGGAACACAGCGTTGAGCTACCAAGTGCACCTACAAGCTCAATTCCTGCCAGGCAAGATAAATTCACTGGCAGATGACCTAAGCAGAAATCTCATGGACCCACACGAGTGGAAACTGGAACCAAAGATATTCAACCTTTTGAGAAACAAATGGGGAAACCCAAAGATAGACCTGTTTGCTTCCCCTCAGAACTACCAATCGGACAAATTCTGCACAAGGACTCCCCACAGACAAGCTTGGAAAGTGGATGTCCTGTCCTTCACCTGGGAAAGCCTCTCAGTTTATGCCTTTCCCCGTCTGCCTCTCCTCTCAAAAGTTCTGCTAAAGATCAAACAGGACAAACCAAGGACATTACTGATTGCACCAGACTGGCCATGCCAGCACTGGTACCCCCTGTTGTGCAGTATGTCACTGCTGGAACCATGGAACCTGCCTCAGACCCCTTCTCTGCTGTCCCAGCAAGAGGGCCAGATTCTGTACCCCCAGCTTCAAACCCTGAACCTTGCAGCCTGGCTAATTACCTGAGCTCTCCAATAGCATCCCTCAGTAAGCAGGTACTAGATGTCATCCTGGAGGCAAGGAGGCCTAGTGCTAGAAAATCCTATGCTGAAAAATGGAAAAGATACTGTTCCTGGAGCCAGACTCAGGGGATGGGCACAACAGTGCCCAGCTTACCGCATATTCTTCAATACTTAACAGAGATGCTCCACAAGGGCCTTTCCTTCTTGTCAGTTAAAATTCATGCCTCAGCCATTTCAGCACATTGTAATATTGAGCCACCCTTCTTCTGTCACCCCCTGCTGAAACAATTCCTCAGAGGGGCCAAAAATTTAAGGCCACCCAGGAGAGCCCCTATTCCAGCCTGGGACCTTAACTTTGTATTGGAAATGCTCACTCTACTTCCTTTTGAGCCAGCTGCAACTGTAGAGTTGAAATTCCTTTCTTGAAAAACAGCCTTCCTTCTAGCCATCACTTCAGCAAGAAGAGTGTCTGAATTACAGGCCCTCATGGCAGTGGAGCCTTTCATCATTTCCCA
Organism: Protopterus annectens; assembly: GCF_019279795.1. Classification (NCBI taxonomy): domain Eukaryota; kingdom Metazoa; phylum Chordata; order Ceratodontiformes; family Protopteridae; genus Protopterus; species Protopterus annectens. Next base: position 65,312,715 of record NC_056748.1, on the reverse strand, counting down.
TGCAGACAGGGTGTCCCTCAGGACCGATCCTTCCTTTATGCCCAAGGTGGTATCCAGTGTGGCCCTTAATCAGTCCATTCATTTGCCAACCTTCTTTTTTAATCCACAGAACAAAGGAGAATGAATACTTCACTCTCTGGATGTGCACAGACAACTTAGATTTTATTTGGACAGGACTAAGCCTCTCAGAAAAATTGAACAGCTGCTAGTTGCCTTTGCTGCAGGGGCAGAGGGGAAGGCCATTTCAAAGCAAACCATTTCTAAATGGATAGGCCATTGCATTAATTTCTGCTGTAAGCACCATGGAAAACCTACCCCACAGGGGATAAGATCACATTCCACCAGAGCTGCATCTACTTCTACAGCCTTTCTCAGAGGTGTCCCTACCAGGGACATCCTAGAAGCTGCTACCTGGAGCTCTGTACATACCCTCATCAAACACTACCACTTGCCTATTTTTTTCTAAATCCAGAGCTGTTTTTTGCCACTGCAGTCCTGCAGGGCTTAATAGCTGGTCCTAATGCTCTTTAACTTCCTCTTCCCTTCCTTAACTTTGGGAATCAACCCAAATGTAATGACTGCAACAGTGAAACACGAAGAACATAGTACAGCTGTGTACACTTACCATAAATGTAGATATTCGAGTGTATTCACTCTTGCAGTCCTGGTTACCCTCCCTCCAGCCCCCTGACTTCTCTTGGCTATACCCTTCTTCTTGTTTAGTGTATTTCAGCTTTCTGGTGTATTTGCTTTTTATTGGAAGTGTAACCTTATATATAATTGCTTCCCATTATAGGGGCACTTGACATCTAGGGCAAAAAAAACTGATGTAATGGTGTCAGCTGCATGCTTTATACCCCTGACTACCTGACGTCGTGGAAGAAAAGACAGCATTTGAAGCAGGATCCAAGACTTTGATATTCAGGCCTACTGAGAGCTACCTGCAGGCAGATAACCCAAATGTAATGACTGCAATAGTGAATACACTCGAACATCTACATTTATGGTAAGTGTACACAATTGTACTTTCTCCCCAAAGGCAATGCAGAAAGTTAAGTTATTTGCTCCCAGTACCTTGGTTCCTTTGACAGTTTTCTCCAGTAAATTACAACCCCATCTTGCCTATTCTCTGTACCACTACTGGCAGTCATCCCTATGGCAAATCTCATTTTTCCGTTCTCCTATTAGCTTAGTTCTCAGAATACTTTCTACTACTTTATGAATATAGTATTTTGAATGGTTGTTATTCTCCTTAAGGAACTGCATGCAAAGTCCTACTCTGTCTAGTTTTTGCACTCCCCCCCCCCCGCTTCATCATCATCCCTTTCCATTTTGAATTATAACCATCTTCTTGTGTTATGTATGTCAGCCTTAACTGTGAAGCTGTAAAGTATCCCTACAAATCAGGCAGCCATAAACGACACTGTTGTTTTGGAAGGATCAACTTATGCCTGTTAGTTATTGCCCTCATAGCTCTCAACCTTCCATGTCCAAAATGAGGAACACTAACCTTCATAATGTGGAACAAATGGGCAAAATGTGGAACACATACTAATGGTTTACTAACAACTTCAACTAGGAAGGTCATAGGATGGTTAAAATATGCTGAAGAAGATCTTTTAATGAATTAACATGATTCATTTCTATTTACAGTGGATTTCACTTAACAAATTGCTAACACTGAATGTGTGACAGTGTCTTTCAATGGGGAGCTTTGAGGAATTTCGAGGAACATGAACTTTTTAAGACCCCAAATGAGGTACGTTCCTCGTAATGAGGTACTCTTGAGAGGTATCCATCTTTCCTTCCCAGATAAATTCCTTCAGGTCTTTATTAATTATTGTCCACAACTTCTCTTCTGCTTGATAAAAATATACCAGACCCATATATTAAAGACCAGGGATTAAAACTGCTTGTACCTTACTATCCATATCCACAAACAAAAGCTTCCAGATTCTCAGTTTTTTGTATTATCTTTTGTTTAGTTTATTCCCACATATCCTTAGTTGTTTATAACAGAAGACATTTTAATCCATACTCCTAAACACTTCATCTTATCATGTCCCCATAAACATGGGTAATGCTGAAGCAATTTGTATGTGGGTACATAATTTTTGGCTATATCCTTTGTTTTAGCTTCATTCATTTTATATCATGAAAAGACTTGAAGCTGTCTCAAAATGTTCTGCAACACTGAGATTTCCTTTTTTGAGGTTATCAGGTACAAAATAATGTCATCTGCAAATAACATGAACTCTACTTGATTACATAAGCAATTGTATCCCTGCATTTCTGAGTCACTTATTTTCCTTTTCAGTGGCTCTAAATATAAAGCAAATAACAAAGGTAAAAGAGGACACCTTTGCCTGGTCCCTCTCTTTAAACACAACTTATCAGAGAGGAACCATTCTACTTTAATTCTTGCCTATGATTCTTCATATATCCTCCTGATTAACCTTATTATTGTATCAGGAATGCAAATGTTTCCATTGACATGCTCATAAAATCCCAGCTTACTCTGTCAAATGCTTTCTCTGCAGCAAGCTCACCCACCAACAAGAGTGGAATTTTTTTAGATTCTGCTTCCCTCTGCATCACCATTGTTCTATTAATGTTTTTTCAACTGTTTGCTTCCCTTCCACAAAACCACTTTGACCCATAGCTGTCAATTTTGGCAACACCTTTGCCATTCTTTTAGCTAGTGTAGACATAAACACTTTACAAACATGGTTTAAAATTAAAATTGGTCTATATGAAGCTGGTCTGATGGGTCTTCACCATCTTTAGGTAATACAGCCACATGAAGCTAGTCTGATGGGTCTTCACCATCTTTAGGTAATACAGCCGCATGTAGCTGGTCTGATGGGTCTTCACCATCTTTAGGTTATACAGCCACATGAAGCTGGTCTGATGGGTCTTCACCATCTTTAGGTAGTACAGCCACATGAAGCTGGTCTGATGGGTCTTCACCATCTTTAGGAAATACAGCCACATGAAGCTGGTCTGATGGGTCTTCACCATCTTTAGGTAATATAGCCGCATGAAGCTGGTCTGATGTGTCTTCACCATCTTTAGGTAATACAGCCACATGAAGCTGGTCTCATGGGTCTTCACCATCATTAGGTAATACAGCCACATAAAGCTGATCTGATGGGTCTTCATCATCTTTAAGTAGTACAGCCACATGAAGCTGGTCTGATGGGTCTTCACCATCTTTAGGTAATACAGCCACATGAAGCTGGTCTGATGGGTCTTCACCATCTTTAGGTAATACAGCCACATGAAGCTGGTCTGATGGGTCTTCACCATCTTTAGGTAATACAGCCACATGAAGCTGGTCTGATGTGTCTTCACCATCTTTAGGTAATACAGCCACATGAAGCTGGTCTCATGGGTCTTCACCATCTTTAGGTAATACAGCCACATGAAGCTGGTCTGATGTGTCTTCATCATCTTTAGGTAATACAGCCACATGAAGCTGGTCTGATGTGTCTTCATCATCTTTAGGTAATACAGCCACATGAAGCTGGTCTGATGTGTCTTCACCATCTTTAGGTAATACAGCCACATGAAGCTGGTCTCATGGGTCTTCACCATCATTAGGTAATACAGCCACATGAAGCTGGTCTCATGGGTCTTCACCATCTTTAGGTAATACAGCCACATGAAGCTGGTCTCATGGGTCTTCACCATCTTTAGGTAATACAGCCACATGAAGCTGGTCTCATGAGTCTTCACCATCTTCAGGTAATACAGCCACATGAAACTGGTCTCATGGGTCTTTACCAACTTTAGGTAATACAGCCACATGAAGCTGGTCTCAAGGGTCTTCACCATCTTTAGGTAATACAGCCACATGAAGCTGGTCTCATGGGTCTTCACCATCTTTAGGTAATATAGCCACATGAAGCTAGTCTGATGGGTCTTCACCATCTTTAGGTAATACAGCCGCATGTAGCTGGTTTGATGGGTCTTCACCATCTTTAGGTTATACACCCACATGAAGCTGGTCTGATGGGTCTTCACCATCTTTAGATAGTACAGCCACATGAAGCTGGTCTGATGGGTCTTCACCATCTTTAGGTAATACAGCCACATGAAGCTGGTCTGATGGGTCTTCACCATCTTTAGGTAATATAGCCACATGAAGCTGGTCTGATGGGTCTTCACCATCTTTAGGTAATACAGCCACATGAAGCTGATCTGATGGGTCTTCACCATCTTTAGGTAGTACAGCCACATGAAGCTGGTCTGATGGGTCTTCACCATCTTTAGGTAATACAGCCACATGAAGCTGGTCTGATGGGTCTTCACCATCTTTAGGTAATACAGCCACATGAAGCTGGTCTGATGGGTCTTCACCATCTTTAGGTAATACAGCCACATGAAGCTGGTCTGATGTGTCTTCATCATCTTTAGGTAATACAGCCACATGAAGCTGGTCTCATGGGTCTTCACCATCTTTAGGTAATATAGCCACATGAAGCTGGTCTGATGGGTCTTCACCATCATTAGGTAATACAGCCACATGAAGCTGGTCTCATGGGTCTTCACCATCTTTAGGTAATACAGCCACATGAAGCTGGTCTCATGGGTCTTCACCATCTTTAGATAATACAGCCACATGAAGCTGGTCTCATGAGTCTTCACCATATTCAGGTAATACAGCCACATGAAACTGGTCTCATGGGTCTTTACCATCTTTAGGTAATACAGCCACATGAAGCTGGTCTCAAGGGTCTTCACCATCTTTAGGTAATACAGCCACATGAAGCTGGTCTCGTGGGTCTTCACCATCTTTAGGTAATACAGCCACATGAAGCTGGTCTCATGGGTCTTCGCCATCTTTAGGTAATACAGCCACATGAAGTTGGTCTCATGGGTCTTCACCATCTTTAGGTGATATAGCCACATGAAGCTGGTCTCATGGGTCTTCGCCATCTTTAGGTAATACAGCCACATGAAGCTGGTCTCATGGGTCTTCACCATCTTTAGGTAATACAGCCACATGAAGCTGGTCTCATGGGTCTTCACCATCTTTAGGTAATACAGCCACATGAAGCTGGTCTCATGGGTCTTCACCATCTTTAGGTAATACAGCCACATGAAGCTGGTCTCATGGGTCTTCACCATCTTTAGGTAATACAGCCACATGAAGCTGGTCTCATGGGTCTTCACCATCTTTAGGTAATACAGCCACATGAAGCTGGTCTCATGGATCTTCACCATCTTTAGGTAATACAGCCACATGAAGCTGGTCTCATGGGTCTTCACCATCTTTAGGTAATACAGCCACATGAAGCTGGACTCGTGGGTCTTCACCATCTTTAGGTAATACAGCCACATGAAGCTGGTCTCATGGGTCTTCACCATCTTTAGGTAATACAGCCACATGAAGCTGGACTTGTGGGTCTTCACCATCTTTAGGTAATACAGCCACATGAAGCTGGTCTCATGGGTCTTCACCATCTTTAGGTAGTAGAGTCACCACGGCATTCCACAAAGAAATACTGTTAAACAAAATCTTCCAGATCTTTTTCACTTTCTTACTGCTTAACTTTCAAGCTTTCTGCAGGAATACCATTGGTTCCTGGAGTCTTTCTTAAAGATGGATTATTCACTACCATTTTTATCTCACCTCCTCCTCCTCCTTTCTTAAACATTTGTTATTGAGTCTCACCTACCTCTAACCATGGCATAATTAAGTCTTCCATAAATATTTCCATTTCTACCCTATTTTAAACGTTGTTTGCTTTATATCCCACTCACTAGCTATAACTTCTGAAGATGTTTCTATCTTCCATAACTCTTGAATAATTCCCAGTACCCATTCTTTAAAATCCTCTCTTTTTAACAGGCAGTTGGGAAAGCACCAGTGTCTTATGTTTACCTCATTACCCAGCATTTTATCTTAGATTTTATTGGCACGTGATCTGAAATAGTTAGTGGACATGTACCAAAGGTTTCAGTTAAATGTGAATGTACCTATTAAATAGAATTTCTATCTAGTTTAGCCCAGTTATTTTACCTTGGGGAATAATATGTAAACTCAGTTCAAATTCCTACTGTTGAATTCACATCTTCCATACCAAATATTTTCACAAATGTCTTCAGAAATCCACTCTTTTTTGTTAGATTTTTCATTCTAGTTCCCCTGATGCATCCTCACTATTGCAAGTCAAGTTCCAGTCCCCACCTAAAAGTAATATTCCTTGCTGGAAGCTGATTATTTCTCCCAAATTTTTCTTAAGCTCCACAATAGCAGCTGTTGATGGACTATAAATACATGTCATCATAATCCCTCTCCCTTGCCAGTAGCCCTTTACTGCCAGAACTCTACTATTCATTTTCTATCACTATTGGAGCTTCTCTAGAAATTAGTATAATTATTCCCCTTGTCCTCTGTCCCTGATACTGTGCTGAATATCCAGCATGAAGTCTTCTTTTTGTCAAATTCACATGTTTACTTCATTATAAATGTGTCTCCTGCAGCATTGCTATTTGCACCCTGCATTCCAGGATAATATGGACTGCAGGGCATTATGATAAAAAGTTAGTGATCCCACCTACTACACATGACTGTTTTTTGAATGTTTATTTCCAGTTTTTGTGTTACATGCACAGACTAATATTTGGCAGGCTGATCTTTTCTACAGCAGTTTCTTTTCAGCTCTTTTTGAACCCGTGTCTCATTTTTTCAAGACTTTTTTTTATGAAAACCCTCAAACGAAAAAGAAATAAATACATTTTCAGAACATCCCCTCCCTTATTAACTTACAACAAACACAAAACTATGTACATCTTCAAAAATGAAGTTTAACCTGTCATATAGGAACAATTTCCCCATAATTGACAGCTGCACCCACGGGCATTACCTAACCTAAAATGGTTACCCATGCTAAACTGGATGTTACAGCCTTTGTTCCCACCAACACTGATTGTTGACTGTACTTTTCGTATCTCTGTCCCCCCTCCCAGATGTGAAATACAGCTTGTATGCTTTCAGAAAACATTAACTTTTATCCCTCAGAAAAAGTGCACTATCTTTAGATAAAATTATATTGTACACTGTTCTATTAAATGCATTAATATATGCAAAAGATGCACAGAACTTTCAAGCTTAATTGTTTCCACCTGCAGACAGCCTGTCTTCATGTTAAAGTACTAATCAGTGAATCGTAATTTTCACTCAGAACAGAAGGTACAACTGTATTCAGCTGCATGCTTCCTGGCTCCCACTAGATATTTGTTAATGGGGAAAAACATAATTGATTATAAGCCAAATAGATGATCTAGTCCAAACACCATTTTCAAGTCACAACTCAAGAAGAGTCAGGCTTTGAATGTTATAATCATATCTATTTTAATTACTTGTATAAAATTGTTATGATATTTCTCTTGTATGTTAAAAACAATAAACTTGTTTTTAAAAAAAAAAAAAAGAAGAGTCAGGCTAGTGGGAGAGTAAGACATTTCTAAAGGAGGAATAGGTAGATATGGATCAGGTGTTTCAGGTGACGAGGACTTGCTAAGAGAAAGCTCATTCTGTTATGGTGAGGGAGAAGGAATGTCTGAAGAAGGCTCTGGGCCAGTGGAGCAGGGGCATAGCTAGGGTGTGGTGAAGGGAGCACCTGCCCCAGGTACAAAGTGTAAGGGAGAGTGATTTGATTGTTCTTCAATACATTACTTGCATTCAGGATGTGGGTAATGCACTTGCAGTCAGAAGTTAAGCACTTCAGTGCTCATTACATGGCACTTTTTGCTCCTTGGCTTACAGTTGAAGAATGTACCTTGGGGAGAAGAGATCTGACTTGCTCTTTAAATGAGGAGTACCAGATCTGGAGCAGATCTTTTTTTTTCTCCTCAAATTAAAGTTGGGGGTATTGCCAGATCAGATCAATGACATTGGGTGTTGGTATCATTAGCTACACCTCTGTGGCAGAGAACATAAGTTGTTAAAAAGTGTCTCATGTGGGGTAGCACAGAGAGGCCCATAAGGATATGTGTACAGTGTGTGTCTTTTTTTTCCTTTTCTATTTGTCAGTCAGAACTTAGTTCATTGAATGTGAGAACTTGATAGTAGCTTCCAACTATATGCCTTTTATGTATTATTAACTTGTAAAACTGGTTCCCAAAAGATAATTAGATTAAGAAAGCAAATTGATCTCTATGATTAAACCATTATCATATTTCACCTTTAATTGGAATATGTCAAACATGTGCCTAATAGATAGAATGGACTCATATTCTTAGAAATTATTTTGTGTGTGTGTGTGTGTGTGTGTGTGTGTGTGTGTGTGTGTGTGTGTGTGTGTGTGTGTGTGTGTGTGTGTGTGTGTGTGAGAATGTGTGTGTGTGTGTGTGTGTGTGTGTGTGTGTGTGTGTGTGTGTGTGTGTGTGTGTGTGTGTGTGTGTGTGTGTGAGAATGTGTGTGTGTGTGTGTGTGCGTGTGTGCATGAACTTGTGCACATTGAACAAGAATGTAATCAAAGCATCTCTTTTGCTTTGCTTTGGTTTGTGAATTTTGATCTGAAATGCTTAAGTAAGCTCATATAATGTTGTTTGTTCTCACAGGTGATGCCTCCCCCATGTTCATGACCCCTGTTCACCAGTCACAGTTCATTCCTCTGACGGAAGTTCTTTGCTCCGCTATTGCTGATATGAATGCAGCTCATAATATTGTTACCCAGGAAACCCTGATGAACCATCTTGTGAAGTACTTTCCAGGTAATTATATTTTAATACTACAGAAAGCAGTACGTGGCATTTTATGGCACTCTAAGGTGCATCCAGAAAGCAATTGTATTTGTTTGTTTAGTTTATTAACTATTTTTGTAACAGAACAGATGGGCCGTCTTTACCCTTGTACATGTATATCAGTGTTTTACTTCCTTGAACTGGAATACTTTTTTGTTCAGGAGTCCTTTTTAAGAGATATCCAGATAAAATAGGTGATCTGCATTAACATTGTGTAGGTGCCAGAAAGAAAAAGTAACACACAAGTTTTATTTGTGAGGAGAAAGCTTCTTTCATCTAGAAAGAGCCTTCTGTGGGAGAGCAAGACCAGGATGAGAGACAGAGAAAGAGAGAGAGAGAGAGAGAGAGAGAGAAATAACATGACTGCAGATGATCGAGTAAGTACTGGGGTCCAATATATGCATTCACTGCAGATGCACAGGGAAACAGAGAAAGTGAGAGGGACCACCAACTACTAGTTCCAGAGTCACAGAGAAGATGAGAGGGATGCATCAGAGACTGCAAGTTCCAGAATCAGAAAGAGCATGAGAGGGATGCATCAGAGACTGCAAGTTCCAGAATCACAAAGAACATGAGAGGGATGCATCAGAGACTGGAAGTTCCAGAATCACAAAGAGCATGAGAGGGATGCATCAGAGACTGCAAGTTCCAGAATCACAAAGAACATGAGAGGGATGCATCAGAGACTGGAAGTTCCAGAATCACAAAAAACATGAGAGGGATGCATCAGGGACTGCAAGTTCCAGAATCAGAAAGAGCATGAGAGGGATGCATCAGAGACTGCAAGTTCCAGAATCACAAAGAACATGAGAGGGATGCATCAGAGACTGGAAGTTCCAGAATCCCAAAGAACGTGAGAGGGATGCATCAGAGACTGGAAGTTCCAGAATCACAAAGAACATGAGAGGGATGCATCAGAGACTGGAAGTTCCAGAATCAGAGAACCCAAGAGGGGAAGCATCAAAGATTGGGATTTCCAGAATCACAGGGAATGTGAGATGGAAGCATCAGAGAATGGAAATTGTCCTGGTCCTGCCAAACAGTGCCCCCCACTGGCTATGTCTTCAGTGGTTATGCATTATAACCCTATTGGATCACTCTCGTCATTCATGTGCTGCCTTAGCAGTGTCATTTTTCAGTTCTTTTTTCATTGAATATTGTTTGTCCTTCAGTCAGAAAAAATCACTTTTTTCTCTGAGTTACTTTGATGTTGGAGTCCATTATTTTATTAAGTAGGGGTTGAGAGTTGCTGCATTTCTTCACACTGCTTTTAAACGGGTCTATATTAGAACATTGAAGTTTCAAAACTTCGAATGTTCTAATACTGAACCCAATTCAGTGAAAGCTGAGAACAACAAACATACAGACCAGCAAATTTTTTCCTAGGGAAAAAATTCGCTGTTCCAAAACACATAGACACAACACAAGCACACCAAACAAACAGCAATCCACACACATACACCTAAAATCTTACGCCTAACCCTACACTAAACTATACACACACCACTAACTATCCACTTACCTTAACCCAAACCCTAACCCTAACCCTAAGATCTGTCACTATCGCACAGTCACCTCACCCGGTCCCTAACCCTAACTCACCTAACCCGCCCTAACCCTCACGTCCACACAATCGCACACTTACCTGAACCTGACCTGTAACTTTCTACCACAGCGCTGAAAATACAGAAGCAACAGAAACGGACAACTGAATTCTTTCCCTAGGAAAAAATTCGGTTTTCTGTTGCTTCGATATTTTCAGCTTTCACTGAATAGGGTTCGATATTAGAACATTCGAAACTTCGATGTTCTAATATAGACCCCTTTTAAACACCTTTCTTAAATTCTTACATTGTAAACAATAACATATGTACATACAATGCTAACAAATCCACAGCAATCATTTTTCACTTTTGTGCATTACACATTTTCTTATTTAACAAGTTTCATTCACTCCAGCATTACATATATTGTTTAGTTCCGGCCTTCCCTTAAACCTAACTCCTCCTGAATGTTATTCTTCATGTATTGTTCCCACAAGTAATTCTATGTAGTTTTCCCCTTCCCTTTTCTAATGACTCCAACTTAATTTCTTTTATCTACTTTACAATAGTCAATACTTCAAATGCAGTTGGTTTAGAGTTTGATTTCCGCTTCTAGTAATTGCTTTTGTGGCAGCCAACAGCATCAAACTTAGTAAGGCCTTACTATGTCTAGTCAATTCAAGTCTTATATTCCAGCTCAAAAGAATTCTTTCCTTAGTTGCAGCCATTTGCTCCACTACATTTCTGATATTTTGAAAATTTGCCAACTCATTACATTTTCAGAAATATGTTCTCAATTACCTCTCACTGTCCCTTCACACATCTAGCCTTTTCTATATACCCAAGGTAGAAGTCTGTGAAGTCTTGTTGGGGTATAAAAATATTGATGCAAACATTTCCAAGCATAAATCCCAAACCATTGAGACTTTGTTGAGTACTTGGGAGCCATACATATGTCCTTCCATCATTCATTTGTATATCGCCTTTCCATTCTCTCTCGTTCTAGTCTTTTCTAAACTCCTCTGATTAATTCTTAAAGTTATCATGCAATACTGTATTTGCCCTACTAATTATCCATTTTTTAATATCAACTTCTACTCTAGACTCATTTCAAAACTCTACCAGAGCTGCCCTTTCACTTAGGATTCCCCTGTCCCTTTGCCTGTACTCTGTTACCAATTACTGCTAGGGAAGGCAGTCTGTAATCCGCACTCCAAACTTCTTCTTGGTCCCACTCTTATTACCTTTCCCTTTCAAGTTATTTGCTCCAAGTACCTTAGTTCTTTTGCCATTCTTTCAGTAACTTCTAGGTCCTTCCGTACCCCTAGTCACAGTTATTTGTAGTGGTAAAATCTCCTTTCTCCATTCTCATGCGTACTTCTTAGAATTATTTCTGCTACTTTTTAAGTACTAGTAGGATATTCTGTATGGTTGCTGTTATTCTCTTTAAGGACCTTCATCCAAAAATTCTACTTTCTTCTTACTTCCCAGACTTCTCCCCTGCATTTCATCATCATCATCATCATCATCATCTTCATCATCATCATCTTCCCTTTCTACTTTAAGATATCAGTGTCTGCTTTTGTTATGCATATGAGTTTCTTCAAGTCAGGTAATCATAAACCACCTTGTTTTATGGAGAAATCAATGTTTCCCCCTTAACTCTTGCCCTGTTCCCTCCCATATAAATTCCACCAGCTCATTGGTTAACTGTGGGCCACATCTTTCTCTCTGGTTGATGAAAATATGCCTCACCTATATATAAAACTAAAGGGACTAGAAACATTTTCGCTGCTGGTATCTTACTATCCATATCCATAACCAAGAACTTCCAGCTTCTCTGTTTTTGTACTATCTTTTGTTATTCTCTTTCCACATATCCTTACCTGCCATAATGGAATTATTTTTAGTCCATACACCTAAGTATGTCATTTTATCATGCCCCCATAAATATGGTATGTATGGGTAATGCTGAACAAATACATGTGCTGGTGCATAGTTTACTACTGTAGCCTTTTGTTTTCCCTCATTTATTGTATCTTAAAACTGTCACAGAACAGTCTATAACACCAAAATGTATTTTCTGAATTTATGAAGAACAAATTAATTTCTGTAAATAAAGTTAACATTTATTGATTACCATGCCACTTGTATCATTACATTTGAGAGTCTCTTATTTTCTTTTCCAATGACTCTAAATATAAAGTAAATAATAAGGGGGGGGTTATCCATGCCTGGTTCCAATATAGCTTATTGCGGAGAATGTTCCCTTTTAATTCATGCACCAATCCTTCATATATCCTTCTAATGAACCCTATTATTTTATCAGGAAGACAAATGCTACCATTGTTTTACTCATAAAATCCAAGCTGACTGGATTGAATGCCTTCTCTGCATCAAGACCCACCAACAATAGTAGCATTTTCTTACACTCTGCTTTCCTCTGGATCATCATTGTTCTCTTAATGTTGTCAAATGCTTGCCTCTCCTCCACAAAACCACATTAAAACATATGTATTGATTTTGGCAACACCACAGCCATTTTGACAAATATAGACATAAACAATTAATAGTCATGGTTAAAAATTGAAATGTCTTTATTTGAAGCTGGGTCTGAAGGATCTTTACCCTATTTGGTTAATACAGCCACCAGAACTTTCTTCAAAGATGCTGGTACAACCCCCACTTTTAAAATATTTTTAAAACCTACCATATCTTTATCATAACTATAAATCTTTGACCATTGTCTGCTTGTAATCTTAGCATAGTTAAATCTTCCATAAGTATTTCCTTTTACGTCTTTTCTTGGTATCCACATTCCTTTGATTTAAACAAATTTTCTTAAAATGTTTGAAATAACTCTAATGTATCTATACATCTTTGGTTATTTTTCGTGTTATGGGATCACTAAGTTTGGCCTAAAACCTCCTTTTGCCTAAGCCATTGTTCTAATAGTTTTTGTTCTCTGGCATTTTTTATCAAAAAGTGGCTTAACAGCAACCTTTCTAAACCCATTTTATTTTAGAGTGTTATACAAATACTCTTTTTTTCCCTTTAGCACTTTGCTGTTGCTCCTCTTCTTGTTTGCTGAGATTTCCCCTATTCTGCAATGCTTTAACCTTTGTCAACTCTTCTAAGTAATTTCTACTACTTTTGCATATCTGTTTCTCTTGTATTTCTACCATGTTTTAAATTCCATTTTCATTTTTTATCCTATTCATTAGGTATCTCTTCTGAAGAAATTTCTGTCTTCCTTAATACCTCTGGAATCATCCCACTACCAATTCCTTAAATTCCTCTGCCTTTATCAGATAAGTAGAAAAGCACTGGTGTGTTTCATTTTTGCTTTATTACCCTGCATCCTTATGTTAGTTTTTATTGGTGCATGATCAGAAATACTTATTGGGTGTATTTAAATTAAATACACATTTTTGTGAAATATAATGTCTATCCAGTCTAGCCCATTAATTGTACCTTGGGGAATAATATGTAAATTATTTCTGGGTGCATACTACTGAATTCACATCATCCATTCCAAATATTCTCATATATTTCTTCAGAAATTACCATCTTTTTTGTAGTGTTCTGTTTTGATCCCCCTGTTACATCCTCACTGTTGCAAATCAGGATCCAGTCCCACCCATAAATAATGTTCCCTGCCAAACACTTATTATTGCTCCCAAACTTTTCATAAGCACCACAATAGCAGTTTTATGCTGAATGTAAATGCATGACAGTGCAATCCTTCTCCCCTGCCAATAACCCCTTACTGCCACAAACCTACTATTACTGTCTTTTTCCTGTTCTGTTACTACTGGAACCCCTTTAACAATCAGGGCAATCAGTAATGTTACTCCCCTTTTCCTTTGTCTCTTATAGTGTGATCATTGACCACTGTGAAATCATTTATTTGTCAAATTCACATGCTCATTTCTATCCAAATGCATTTTCTGCACATTGTTATCTGTGCCCTACACTTCTTAATATATTTCAGTAGTCTTTGCTGCTTGTCTGTACCTCTAAGGCTATTTGCATGTCATGGTAATATGGAGAGAGAAGGCATGATTATAGAAAATCTTTGCTTCCAAGTGTTATACATGATATTTCATTTGAATGCATATTTCCAAATTTTAGCTTACATGCACATATTAATGTTTGGCAGGCTGAACTCTTGTATAGTTGCTTTTTCTCAACTCCATTTGAACCTATGTCTCTCTTTTCAAGATTTTTTCTTCAATGAAAATACTTAAACAAAAAAAAAACTAAATAGATTTTCAGGATCCTATCTCCTTTTAATCTAGTACAAACATAAAACTATTTACATGTTCAACAAATAAAGCTCACCCTACCAGATAGAAGCAGTTCCCCAAATTGATTGCTGCACCCACAGGCATTACCTTATCTAAAATTAAGCCTAATCTAAATGTAGGACAACCCATGCTAAAGTGCATATTACAGCATGCAATTCTCACTGTAATTGTTGTATGTTCTTCTCTTAACTTTATTCCCACCCCAGATGTGAAAAACAGCTTTCATACTTTTAGTAAACAGTAATGCTTACCCCTAAGAAAAAGTGCACTGACTACTTTTAAATAAATAAACTAAATTCTGCACCATTATATTAAATGCTTTAAATTACTAAGGCTGCTCTGGGAACTACTTGTATAACTTATTCACTCCCCATGGTTTGAGATTTCATTTATTTTCATTGAATTGCTTTTCAATGTACATTTAAATATTAATTGCACCATACCCTGTACAATTCATTCAGCAGACAGTGTTCAGACCTCTCGTGATTAATTGCTTGCACCTGCAGACTTATCTCCAAGCTGGTAATGAAAAAAGAAGCTATTGACATTGCTGATACATAAAAGAATCTTTATAAATTTCACCCAGAACACACTGTTCAGTTCTCTCATGATTTTTTGATTGCACTTTGTAGACTTCTTGTCTCCCATTAAAAATCGTTGCTAATAAAAACAATACCTATTGACTTTGCAAATACAAAAAAGAACTACAATTTCCATGACTTTCCTTTTTTTTATTTTTCAAGTGGATTTGCTTACAAAATCTTGTCCATATCACAAACCAATAATATTAATCTAGATATCTCTAGATATCTACTCTGTAAAATGTGAGAATGGTCATATTTCTACATGTAATGTTATTGATGCATTTTATACCTTCTACTCCAACAGTACAAAATTGCAAAATTATATTAACTTTAACTTACTTCTGTCCAGCCTTTCACACATTGTTACAGTGTAAAGCTTGGACTCTTTACAACTAAGAAAAATTACTTTCTTGCATTAATAAATACAGAAGTCACTGATAAGACTCACCTACCTCACATTTAAAATACCCCTGATTGCACACTATGCAAAACTGCTTTGCAATATAACATGCAATTTCGATCATGAAATGCTTATACAAATATAAGTAAGATATTACTTAGTTACTTTTTCAGTCCTTTTAGTATCCTTCTAAACATTAATGACATGTGGGGTATATGTTTTACATATCACCCACCAGTTTAACACATTCAACAAATTCCAAACTTTTTCAGCCACTTTTTCTTGCAGACACATTCCACATGTCTGTTCCTATATATAATGGAATCAATGCTTGATAGTCTCCCATTATTTCACTACTTTCACAGTGTTGCTTGTCTTCTTCCTGATCCTCCCGGTATTCTAGCACCAGTGCCTGGTTCAAGTCCAAGGTATGTGTGATAGCTCTAGTCAACTCCTGTACTTTTTTCTGTCTCTCAAGTATTTTGTTTTGAAACTATGGAAAAAAAAATACTGGCAAAGTCTACCTGTGGGATTTATCATTGTCAGAAGAATGAGAAGCAGAGTCCCATTCCATTTGCTGGCTCATCCTTTGTTGGCTTTCTTTTTTTCCCCCTACACAGCCTGTCCTTCATCTAAAACTATCTTTGATCCTCCAACTAAAATATTTTGAAGACAGCAGGATACAGCAGCTAGAGTCTCAAACCTGCCACTCAACACCCTCGATTGCAGAGATAAACCTGCTTCTTGTCTGCCTGGTGCACAGTGAATAATCATTTTCCACACCCTCCTGTTCCGAGTTTTTAATATTTTTCCCTTGTGCCACATTTTTGTCAGGTCACCTCTTTCTACTGATGATATTGTATATTGTATTTTTACTAATGTAGGTCTTAGTTGTTTTTTCATGTCCATATTTGGAGCATACACATGATGTGCCCTCTAAATTAAAAAAAAAGAATCCTTATTTGTACTTTTATAAAATTAATACAGTCTGTTCTTTCCAGTTTCTCTGGTACAGTAAAGAAAATTTCAGGTTCTCTCTTCATGCTCTGTTTTCTAATGCCAATGTTTTTGAAACAGCTCTTCTCGAGATGCCTTATGCTCAGCCAGCCTTATTTCATTTAAGTTTCTGTTTTTTCCAGGCTTTTGTTATTTGAGTCTGTATATTTCTTCAATGTATCCCTTATTTTAAACACCTTTGAGAATACTTATTTTCCTCCAAATTAATGGAAGTCATTTCTTGTACCAAAGATGAAACCCAAACTGCTTTACCCTGAAAAGCTGCAGATTTCTTCCCAGAGAGAGACTTTTCTTCTTTTTCTGACTGATATTCTCTTATTTCTCCAAAGTTCTTTTTTGCTGGTATCATGTGGTGTAATTACTAGCTAGTAACTGAATTTTTGCCTAAGCATGCAAATGGCACTGGTCTTTTTTCAATGAGTTTCTGTCTTCTCACAAAGAGAGTTTGAATCAACCTGTTGGTCAGTGTGCAGCTATCTTGGAAGTACCATCCTCCTCACTGTTGGTATCATGGAGTCATCTGCCTTCTCCCTCAATGAAAAAGTGTTCCTTTTTTGTGGAAATCCATAACTGCCGCAGCTACCTTTTCTGAACATCAAGACAAGACTGTTTAGTGGAAGTTATGTCTGAGTTGAGCATGTCAATAAACTAGCTATATCCATTCTGCTCTGAAGTTGTGTCCCAATGATGACTTAAGAAGTACCTTTTGTACCTGGTTCACAGCAGACGTGAACACATGGAAGATCGTGAAATGCAATAACCACAGAGTGAATTAACTAGTTCATCGTCCTCTCAAACTGGCATATATAGATGATTTGAAAACTTTTATTTGGTTCTCAGTACTGCCAGTAAGGTAGTCAAAAAAGTATTTATAAAACTGAATGCCAGTGTAGCAATGCATGTAAATCACTCTGCTATGGAAGGTTTAAGTGTGACATTATGTGGAGTGGCAGCAAACAGTACAATAAGCTGAATGAGAAGTTAAAGGAGAGCGGGATCATGGGATCATCTTTACAGGTTTAAGTGAGGATCATGGGATCATCTTTACAGGTTTAAGTGACATTATGTGGAGTGGCAGCAAACAGTACAATAAGCTGAATGAGAAGTTAAAGGAGAGCGGGATCATGGGATCATCTTTACAGGTTTAAGTGACATTATGTGGAGTGGCAGCAAACAGTACAATAAACTGAATGAGAAGTTAAAGGAGAGCGGGATCATGGGATCATCTTTACAGGTTTAAGTGACATTATGTGGAGTGGAAACAAACAGTACAATAAGCTGAATGAGAAGTTAAAGGAGAGTGGGATCATGGGATCATCTTTACAGGTTTAAGTGACATTATGTGGAGTGGCAACAAACAGTACAATAAGCTGAATGAGAAGTTAAAGGAGAGCGGGATCATGGGATCATCTTTACAGGTTTAAGTGACATTATGTGGAGTGGCAGTAAACAGTACAATAAACTGAATGAGAAGTTAAAGGAGAGCGGGATCATGGGATCATCTTTACAGGTTTAAGTGTGACATTATGTGGAGTGGCAGCAAACAGTACAATAAGCTGAATGAGAAGTTAAAGGAGAGCGGGATCATGGAATCATCTTTACAGGTTTAAGTGACATTATGTGGAGTGGCAACAAACAGTACAATAAGCTGAATGAGAAGTTAAAGGAGAGTGGGATCATGGGATCATCTTTACAGGTTTAAGTGACATTATGTGGAGTGGCAACAAACAGTACAATAAGCTGAATGAGAAGTTAAAGGAGAGCGGGATCATGGGATCATCTTTACAGGTTTAAGTGACATTATGTGGAGTGGCAGTAAACAGTACAATAAACTGAATGAGAAGTTAAAGGAGAGTGGGATCATGGGATCATCTTTACAGGTTTAAGTATGACATTATGTGGAGTGGCAGAAAATAGTACAATAAGCTGAATGAGAAGTTAAAGGAGGGCGGGATCATGGGATCATCTTTACAGGTTTAAGTGACATTATGTGGAGTGGCAGCAAACAGTACAATAAGCTGAATGATAAGTTAAAGGAGAGCGGGATCATGGGATCATCTTTACAGGTTTAAGTGACATTATGTGGAGTGGCAGCAAACAGTACAATAAGCTGAATGAGAAGTTAAAGGAGAGCGGGATCATGGGATCATCTTTACAGGTTTAAGTGACATTATGTGGAGTGGCAGCAAACAGTACAATAAACTGAATGAGAAGTTAAAGAGAGCGGGATCATGGGATCATCTTTACAGGTTTAAGTGACATTATGTGGAGTGGCAACAAACAGTACAATAAGCTGAATGAGAAGTTAAAGGAGAGCGAGATCATGGGATCATCTTTACAGGTTTAAGTGACATTATGTGGAGTGGCAACAAACAGTACAATAAGCTGAATGAGAAGTTAAAGGAGAGCAGGATCATGGGATCATCTTTACAGGTTTAAGTGACATTATGTGGAGTGGCA
The DNA here is from genome assembly GCF_019279795.1 of Protopterus annectens. Classification (NCBI taxonomy): domain Eukaryota; kingdom Metazoa; phylum Chordata; order Ceratodontiformes; family Protopteridae; genus Protopterus; species Protopterus annectens. The sequence continues at coordinate 65,293,643 of NC_056748.1, read as the reverse complement.
GTAAACAGTACAATAAACTGAATGAGAAGTTAAAGGAGAGCGGGATCATGGGATCATCTTTACAGGTTTAAGTGTGACATTATGTGGAGTGGCAGCAAACAGTACAATAAACTGAATGATAAGTTAAAGGAGAGCGGGATCATGGGATCATCTTTACAGGTTTAAGTGACATTATGTGGAGTGGCAACAAACAGTACAATAAGCTGAATGAGAAGTTAAAGGAGGGCGGGATCATGGGATCATCTTTACAGGTTTAAGTGACATTATGTGGAGTGGCAGCAAACAGTACAATAAACTGAATGAGAAGTTAAAGGAGAGCAGGATCATGGGATCATCTTTACAGGTTTAAGTGACATTATGTGGAGTGGCAACAAACAGTACAATAAGCTGAATGAGAAGTTAAAGGAGAGCGGGATCATGGGATCATCTTTACAGGTTTAAGTGACATTATGTGGAGTGGCAGCAAACAGTACAATAAACTGAATGAGAAGTTAAAGGAGAGCGGGATCATGGGATCATCTTTACAGGTTTAAGTGTGACATTATGTGGAGTGGCAGCAAACAGTACAATAAGCTGAATGAGAAGTTAAAGGAGAGCGGGATCACGGGATCAGCTTTACAGACGTGTAACTCTAACTTGAGCATGCATGACAGCCTGCAAGGATTATGTTTCTGACATAGTTTTGAATGTATCTTTTTAGCCTGCATAAAAAATGCAATTGTAAAAGTAAATCATGCTTTCTACATTTTGAATTTATTAGGAAACAGTGATCTGATTGTTGTGTCCCATGGATCGTGATTTGATTCCCTCAGCCTTCTCATGTACATTCAAACTACAAGCAGTAAGTGATAGGAGTAAACGCTAGACGCATAATGTCATGAGGGTATGCACATAGGATTTGTCATCACACTGTGCTTGTCATGGCGGTGTCCTGCCATGTGCCTGCCAGTTGTGGTCTCACATCTGTTGCAGTGGTGGCTTGGATTAGTATATAATTAATGGCACTCTTGTAAATCTCATTTTCTAAGTACTTTCCGCTTCTGAGTTTAATGTGCTGATATTTCCAACACTTGTCTATTTGGTCTTTACCAACATCAAGGGATCTATGTCACTGCAGCAGGAAAATCTAATTGTAGATACATACAGCCATATAGGCTAAAATGTACAGGAAACCCACCAGGCTGATTCCTTGGCAGGCAGCACGACTCATAGTTTCATAGATAATTACTAGGCTAACTGCCCTCTTGGGCCATTTTACGCCTAGCCAGTTTCCATTAAAGGGGAAAAACAAACCCTCTTCCTTGTGTCTGAAGTAAACACCTTAACCATTATGCAATTTCCTCCCCAGTCCCCAAAAACAGTCATTTATATATAGGTTCATAGGTAAGTACTAGGCTATCTGCCTGAGGGCATCTGTAAGCCTAGCCAGAATGTGTTGGCTTTCGCTGCCCCCTTAGATTAGTTCCCTGTGCCTCAGTCCAGCAGAGCCATTAGTTCCCTGTGCCTCTGTCCAGCAGAGCCACTGCAGCAATCCCCGGGGTAAATTTTCTGTTTCCTATCCACTCGTCAAGGTTTCTCTTGAAGAGTGTTAGTGAGGGGCTCTGCCTAATGTAGATTGGAATCCTGTTCCAAAGCATGGGGAGTCTCTGGGACAGGAATGTATCCCTCCAGCAAGTCCTATTTATTGTTGTGGTGAAGTTTAGATCCCTAGAGCATGTGGCTCTCAGGGATTTGTTTTTTTATGTGGCGTATGTCCATCAATTTTGGGTTGGACATGGCCTTGTATGTCAGGCAGAGATCACCTCTGAGTAAGTGGTATGCAACCGACTACAGCTGGAGTTTCTTCATTTGGGCTGCATAGGGCATCTGTTTGAGGCCAGTAATCCTCTTGGTGAGGTAATTCTGTGGTCTTTCCAGCTGTTGCAAGTGTCTTGTAAGGTACATCCCAAATGGGGCTTTGTACCCTATGATGGGTATGATGAGTGATGAGTAGAGGGGCACAATAACCTCTTTTATTCTAGATGCGAACCCTTTTGTGATTAGGTGGGCCACACAAAAGGATTTTCTAACCACCTTGGCAATATGATTATCAAAGGAGAGCTTACTATCTACTTGGGTCCCCAGATCCCTTATTACATTCTCTGTATTTAGGGGATTACCACGTATGTGGTAGTTTGCGGGTACTTTGTTTTTTCCAAAGGGGATGACTATGCACTTTTTGGCATTTAGCTTGAGACCATGATTTTGACACCAGGTATCCATCTCAGTGAAACCCTTCTGGAGGATGTCTGTATCAGCCGGAGAGTCAGTTATGGCCCCCAGTTTGCAATCATCTGTGAACTTGGTCAGCCGTAGTCCTCCTGTGCTTGTCTGTACCTCTGAGAAGTATATACCGAACAGGAGGGGTCCCAGGACTGAGCCCTGGGGGATGCCACTTGTAACCGGTTTAGAGTCGGACCTAGAGCCTGCAACTCTCACTGTGTGGGTTCTATCTGTGAGCCAATTGGCAACCCATCTCGTGACATAGGGGTTTATGTTCAGGCTGGTGAGCTTGTCTATAATACCAGAATGGGGAATGGTGTTGAAAGCCTTTGCGAGGTCTAGGTAGGCTGTGTGGACCTCCTTTCTCTCGTCTAAAGCCTTGGTAACTGTCTCAAAGAAGTCCACCAGGTTTAGAAGGCATGATCTGCCCTTAACAAAGCCAAACTGGGTAGAGTCCAATGTTTGGAGATTCTCAATGTCTCTGTTAATGAGTTCCATGATGATGCGCTCCATAGCCTTGCAGACCAGGCTAGTCAGGCTTATAGGGTGATAGTTCCCGGGGTCCGTTGTGGCTCCACCTTTGTGGAGCAGGATAACTGTTGCTGTGCACCACTCTATGGGTATGTAGCCTGTGGAGAGGCTGAGTTTGAACAGTGTGTTTAAGTGAGGGGTAGTATCAGTATCAGTAGTATCAGTTTTCTCATTTATGGTTTGTTAATCTTCTGTTTCTTTCTACCTGCCTCGCTAAACTGTGGTTTCTGACCCCTCACCAGTTGCTCAGCATGCCTTGTAATTTCACTATATAAGGGGTGAGTGCAGTGTGATGAGTTCCTAGAGTTATCCTGCATATCAGGAAAGGAAATTTTTTGTTAATAGGCAGTTATAAACATGCAGTCAAGGAGACTACTGAGGGAACTATCCCAGTTTCCTAAATGACCCAAAGCCTGGTTAAATTACTTGCTCAAGGTCACACAGTAGGCAAATGGCGGAATTAAAGAAACCCTGGAATATGGGAAGCAGCTTGTTAACAGCTCATAACATCAATCATGTGCACTAACTGCCAGACACAGATGTAACGTCACCCCTCACAATGTCCACTTCTGGAACTGCCAGACACAGATGTTACATTACCACAGACAGTATCCACTTCTATAACTGGCAGACACAGATGTTACATCACCACTCACAATGTCCACTTCTAGAATTGCCAGACACAGATGTTACGTCATCATTCACAATATCCACTTCTAGAACTGCCATACATAGATGTTATGCCACCATTCACAATATCCACTTCTAGAACTGACAGACACAGATGTTACATCACCACTTACAATATCCACTTCTAGAACTGCCAGACACAGATGTTATGTCACTATTCACAATATCCACTTCTAGAACTGCCAGACACAGATGTTACATCACCACTCACAATATCCACTTCTAGAACTGCCAGACACAGATGTTACTTCACCACTCACAATATCCACGTCTTGTGCTGTCACATGCATGTCCCCAATTCCCCACTGTGTCTTCGTGTGCCATTGCTTCCTGTCCCCATTGTGGACACCTAAAGGCACCCCTAAACTGTTGCTTGTCCACTGAAAATGTTTGATGTCCCTCGTCAAACTGAAAGGCAGTGGAGAAAACTTACCCTTCTACTGAGAAATGTGAACTAGCCATCAGGTACTCCACTACTGCACCCCCTCCTACCAGACTCTCTTCTAAGTCCTGCATTGATGATCAGACTTTGGTCACTGTTATTGCAAATATAAATCTTTCCCTCTTTATCATTGTACCAACTAGCACACCCATTTGTAACCCAAAATCCTAAATCTTTATATTTTTGACTTTTTCTTAACTTTACATCCTTTGCTAAAATTCAGAAAAGCAAATCACCCATTAGTGTAACAGAAGGTGCTGCTCTGTGAAAGTGAAATTTCAGACTTTTGCAGATGGGGGATGAGCTTTTAACATGAATTCAATTGTTACACTAGGGTCTTTCTGTTCTTTTTTAAGTTCCGTTGCAGTTTTGCTTTGGTAAAAAAAACGCCTTTGAGATCCTCAGTATACTTAGCCAGTGAGTAAACAAAACAAAACAAATTCCACAAGACATACAGCATTATGTGTCAGTACGCATGTGTGTGTGTGTGTGTGTGTGTGTGTGTGTGTGTGTGTGTGTGTGTGTGTGTGTGTGTGTGTGTGAGTGCGTGTGTGTGGGTGCGTGCACCAGTGAGTAAACAAAACAAAACAAAACAGATTCCACAAGACATACAGCGTTATGTGTCAGTATGCATGTGCGTGTGTGTATGTGTGTGTGTGTGTGCACACGTGTGGGAGTGTGTGTGTGTATGTGTGCGCGTGCGCGCGCGTGTGTGTGTGTGTGTGTGTGTGTGTGTGTGTGTGTGTGGGAGTGTGTGTGTGTGTGTGTGTGTGTGTGTGTGTGTGTGTGTGTGTGTGTGTGCATGTGTATCACTGCATATGTGTGTGTGTGTGTGTGTGTGTGTGTGTGTGTGTGTGTGTGTGTGTGCGTGTGCACGTGTGTGTGTGTGTGTGCATGTGTGTGCACATGTGTGCGTGTATGTGCGTGCACATGTGTGTGTGTGTGCGTGTGTGCGTGTGTGTGTGCGTGTGTGTGTGCGTGTGTGTGTGTGTGTGTGTGTGTGTGTGTGTGTGTGTGTGTGTGTGTGTGTGTGTGTGTGTGCGTGTGTGTGGTTGTGTATTTGTGTGTGTGTGTTTGTGTGCTGTGCGGGAGGTGTGTGTGCATGTGTGTGTGTGTGTGTGTGTGTGTGTGTGTGTGTGTGTGTGCGTGTGTGTGCATGTGTGTTTCAGCACTTCCAGGGTGCTTCTTTGTGTGAGAACTGAGTGCTGCATGTCAGATGTTCTCACATGCCCGCCTGAGCTGTGTAACATGACTGCTGAACTATGTTGGGTTTCATTACTACTGAAGTGTGACTGTTGTGTGCTACCACTGCTGGGGCATGCCTTTGTCTAACCCCTTTGGAAATGGGGCTGTATTTTACATGCTTTTGTTCTTTATTGCAGCTTGTACCAGGCATTTAGACACGTACTGATTATAACACACTATGAGTGTTGAAGTGACCATATATTTTTTGTTTTTTATTTATTCAATCATCTGAGAGGATTAAGTCTCAGAGCTGCTAAAGAATTTCATCCTGTAGTTCAGGGTTTAATTCCATCAGCCAATATTTTTGTTGATTTCATGACTCTGAATGAGGAAGTCACTTACCAAGACAGTGCTCCCTGGTCATCCCTGAATGGAGCTTGTGGGTTTACCCAGTTAAGAACTAAATTAAATATTGTTAGTTACATAAGTGGACAGATCCTTGCATAACACTGTTCAGACAAGAACTGGCCTGCATCTAAGGTTGTGTTTATGGAATTTTGAAAGTAGCCAACCATCTTGTCTTCTGCGGGAAAGCCAAAACCTAGTCAATCCCCTGACCTATTAGTCTTCTTCTTTACTCCAAGTGAGGATTCAGGAGCTTTTATGGCTAGGGTGCCCCTTCTGTCCTGTAGAACTACCAGCCTTCCTAATGTTGAGGGTGATTGGTTTCACATCTTCCACTATTCTGATGGGTCTTATAGCAAGACCATACATGACAGTCCTTCTGTGGATGTTGGTAGTACAGTGGTGCCACATTTCAGACCCCAACATTTACATAACCAGCATACTGTGGCGGACTCAGCTGCCCAAATTAACCATCCATGAATAACCCAGCCTTTGGAATAGTTACTTTTGGTGCCCCTCTCTCGGATGGAGAGTGACTCATATTAGATCCCACATAACTGAGTGTCTCTGGTCTCCCCAATGTTTACATTTGCTCCTCAGTACCCAGGAGTTCACTGCAGTTCTTTTAGGTCTGTGGCATTTGAAGTGTTGACTTCACAAGGGATGTGTGCTATCCAAACAGACATCATGTCTATAGTACTATGTGCCAGCAAGCAGGTATAGAGAGCATAATACTACTAGCTTCTTTCTGAGGAGAGGATGCTGGGAATCTCTGGGAGTGGGCTTTAGTGAAGGGTTTTGTCTTACAGTGATCCATATCTTGAGAGATTTGAATTGCCTGAAATATGGGTTGAGGAAAACCTTTTGTTTCCCCATGAGAGGTTAACTGGCACACTGTTAACATTGGAGTCAGCTGATGTGTGACCTTTTTGCAGAACCCACTCACAGGAAGTGTTCACATTTGTTTTGACTGCGTTCCTTCCCAGGGAGTGTATCTCCTTGACAAGTCCATGGTCAGTGGATCTTTTATGCCATTTTTGTATACCACTCTTTCCAAGGCTCCTGAGCAAAGCCAGGTGGAAGTTCATATTAACCACCCAAAGCCAAATAATAGTGCAAACTTGAAGTTACTGTGTCAAAAACTGTTCTTCTTCATTGTTGCTTTTTGGGCACACATCAGAGTTGCAAACTTTGCCAGCCTTATCTTCCTATTAGGTATGTCACTAGCATGGGTTAATGTCCTTCTATATCACTGTTGCAGTATTCTTCACAGTAAGGATCTCCTGTCAAGGGTAGCCCAACATTCAGCCAGTATAGCAAAGCCTTTAAATTGTGTTTGGATTTCAGTTTATTGAATTGAAGACCTTTAAATCTTGTATGCTCTGTACATTACATGTATCCTCCCTGTACAGGACGTAGGGCATAAAAGTAATGTTTCGGGACAACAGGAACATCATCAGGAATGGAAGTAGAAGTTAAGACACGTTCTGCAACAGAAACATTGTCTGGGTTGCTCTGAGATCTAGAGACTGTATCACAAGTACAATGCTGCAATATCAATTCTGATACAGGCAGAAGATGTCTGCGATTTCTCCTGTACTCCACAACTTCAGATTCTACAAAGTAGGATCTTGGTGCATTACATATATCTGTAACTTGACCAATATGGTTGAAACCTTTCTCCGTTTGTATTCTCACTGTCTCTCCTTCTTTCAATGGACAAAGAAATCTGCTCGATTTATCATAGCTGGACGTCTGGAAAGAATGCTTTCTGAATAGTTGAGCTCTAATTGTCCTGTTGTTCTTAGCTTTAGGCCACAACAAACTGGAACTGATAGGCAGTGTCGTTCTGGTTTGCCTAGATAGAAGTCTCTGAGCAGACGAGCCAAGTATATTGTCACGGGGTATGTTTCTGAAATTAAGCAAATTCAAATAGACATCGGTATTATCATGCTTTGACATCTCAAGTAATTGCTTTGCACTCTGCACTACACGTTCAGTTAGTCCATTTGACTGTGGATATTCAGGACTACTAGTAACATGTACAAAGTTCCATTCTCTTGCAAATTTCTGAAACAACTAACTAGTAAATTGAGTACCATTGTCAGAAATAACTTTGTGTGGCCTACCATGGACTGAGAAATGATGTTTCAACTTAGTAATAACAGCAGTGGAGGTTAGGTAGTAAATTAAGTCTCACACCAGTTCGACTAAGAGTCTACCAATATCAAGTGATGCTGATTGTTCCACTCAAATGTATCAGTGGCTACTCGACCAGGGTAGTTCAGGAACTTGACGTAGACAAAGAGGTTCTTTTTGCAAATGCAGTTTAGTACTGAACAAGATGAAAGTACTTTATCAATGTCCTTTGCTTGAGAAGGCCAAAATACTAGTCCTCTCACCCTTCTTTTGGTAGATTCGGAACCTGGGTGACCACAATGCAAAATCTGGATATATTCATGTTGTAAGGAAGCAAGACAACAATTTTAGGACCTTTGAAAATAATGCCATCTTCCATTAACATCTCATCTCTGTCAGGAAAATAAGTTTGCACTTCAGGTGGTACACTAGATTGCTTTTATGGCCATCCAGCATTAATGTAGTGGTTAAGCTTTTGCAAAATTGGATCAGTCTTTGTATGATCTCTCAACTCCTCAAATCTCATGGTAGAAAAATTATGCACTCCATGACGTTAAAGTCAAAATTCTCTGTGTGAAAATGCTCCATTGTATTTCTGGGCGATCTGGATAAGGTATCAGCCAGATAAAGAAGTTTGCCTTTTGTATAGACCATTTTGAAGTTGTACCTTTGCAATTTGAGAATCATTCTTTGTAATCATGCTGGAGCAGAATGCATAGGCTTCTTTAAAATAGTAACTAGAGGTCGATGATCACTTTCAGTCTGAATAGCTCGACCATAGATATAATCATGAAACTTGGAACACGCAAACATTATTGCTAAAATTTCTTTCTCAATTTGAGCATATTGCATTTCAGTTTGGGTAAGAGTTCTTGATGCATAGGCTACTGTCCGCCTTCTTGAAGAATGACTGCGCCAAGACAAAATTTTGAAGCATCACAAGAAAGGGTTACTGGCTTATTAACATCATAGTATCTTAATGTAGGTGGGATAGCAATTTTTCACTTAAGGACTTCAAATGCTTTCTGGTGCTGTTCTAACCAAGACCATGTAACACTTTTGTGCATCACTTCTCTCAAAGCTGCTGTCAGCTCACTGAAGTTTGTTATAAACTTCCCTAAAAAGTTGACCATACCAAGAAAACATTGTAGTGCTTGAACATTATCAGGTGCTGGCATCTCAAGAATGGCTGCTTGCTTGGATGGGTCTGGTTGCAAGCCAGTGCTAGTAAATAAATGACCTACATATGTAACTTCTGGTAGCCTGAATTTGCACTTTAGAGGATTGAGCTTTGAGTTCACTTCACATGCTCTGTCTAGAACTCTCTTAAGGTTTCTGTCATACTCTGCTTCACCATGGCCTCCAACCAATAAATCATCTACTGTTATGGCACAGGGATAACCTAAAAAAATTGCTCCATTGCACACTGAAAGACTTCACTTGCAGAATTTATTCCAAATGACATCCTTAGGAATCTATAGCTGCCAAACAGGGTAGTGAAAGTAGTCAGTAATGAGGATTAGCAGTCAGGCATCACTTGCCAAAATGAACTTTTTGCATCCAAGACAGAAAAGACAGTGGCATTCAGCATTAAGGCTGTGACTGCTTCTACTGTACGCATTGGATGATGTGGTATCTTCAATGTTTCATTCAAATCTCTGGGTCAATACATATTCTGATTCCATCTGAGCCTTTTTTTTTGGGCTGCTACCATGGACAACACCCATTCAGTAGGTTCTGTAACTGGACAAATTACACCTTGCTGCACCATTTTATCCAAATGAGCTTTAACTCTGTCTTGCATAGTTATCATAACTTTTCTTGCTGGTCTGACTACTGGACTGACCTCTGGGTCTAACTTCATAGAATACACAACTGGAAGTTTGCCCAACTTGTCATTGAAAACATCAACATACTCGAGAAATAGCTTCAGTGAAATTGGAACTGGGACATGTGCGCATCTGATGATCTTCTTTGGTAAAATAAAGCAGATTCATTCTCAAACTGTCTCTGAGACCCACTAATGACTGCACAGGTCTTTGGACTACATAGAATAACAAGCTGTAATGGTTCTCAGTCAAATAACATGAAAACTACTGAGCCTTCGGTTTGAATTTCTTCACCTCCATAAGCAACAAGTTTCGCACACCTGGCCACATTGAGTTGTTTATTAGCTCTCACTTTAGCAAAAGTATCTACTGACATAGTATTACACTTTGAACCAGTGTCTGCTTTGAGCTCGGTGGATTTACCATTGATCTGGAGCATACAAAATGCTTCATTTTTTGTCAGCAAATTCACTGCATCAACCTTTTCACCAACTACTGAAACACCATCTACGTAGAAAGTGGACTGCTGCAGTTCTACTTGATCAGGTTGCTTTTTTGAGTGACCTTTCTTTATAACTGTGCGAGGTTTAATTGATTTGCAAAACTTTTGAAAATTATTCCATTTTCCACACTTGTGGCATTGCAGACCAAAAGATAAGCATTTATCCCCTTTAGATTCATGGTTGGCACAATTGAGACAGTTAAGAATAAGGCTGGACTTGGGGTTTTGCTGACTCACGCTTGTACTGCACTGAATTTGATGAGCCTGATGAGCATGCTCCTTTCTTAGAACTTGCTGGAAAACTATGTGGTTTCCCTTGATGTACCAGCAGGGGGTGTGGCTGCTATATGCTTAGGTTTGCTTCTGTTTACCACGTGTTGCTTGCTATCTACATTTGCTCTGGAGCCTGCTAAAACCATACTCTTATCGCTTGCAAGCATACTTGTGTGATTTTCTGTAACTTTACGGGTTTGACAAATCTCTATAGCTTTGTTCAACGTTAAATCTTTCTCACAGCAGCACTGTTAGTACTACACACAAGCCTGTCCTTTATCAACTCATCTTTTAAATCACCACACCAACACGTCATAGCTTTGTTTCTCAGGTCAGTTATATAAGCTGCAAATGTTTCCCCTGGTCTCTGATCTCTTGTGCAAAACAAGTGTCTCTCTAATGTAATATTTTTCTGGGGGTTATACATCTCTCTGAACTTGCGCTTCAAACACTCTGGGTCTTCCCTTGATTCAGCCTGTGCAACAATATGCCATTTTTCACCTTCTCCTTCATATACAGCTGGTGCACACACAAATGAGTGCTCTCTTTCTATGGCTTCTTACACAGCTAGATTTGGCAAAATGAATGCCCTGGTGCATGCATCTTTATCAGAATAAGCTGCTTATATAAAAATATCGTAGTCTTGCTCAAATATTCTCCAATTCTCTGCAATATTCTGATCAAATACAAGTGGTGAGGGCTTTCGAAATCCATCTGCCATATTAACATATACCAGTGAAGGGTTTTTGCAAATATTCATGAACATACACACATATACATATGCCAGAAATTTATGCCAGTACTTGCAACTATGCCCAATAGCACAACAAGCCTTTGAATAGCTGAACTTTGCAAAATAAGTCTCTCAGGCACTGTAATACTCTTGAAGTCACCGTATTGCAAGAAATCACCTCTTGTCGGTGTAAGAAACATTTCAAATAACTGCACTGTGTGAATGAACTGGGCAGGAGAAGCTCAGACTAAGAAACATTTCAACATAATTGTACTTTGCAAATAAACAATAAATAGCACACTGAAACTTCTCCAAAATGGCGGTACATCACTAAGTAACTATTTACAGTACAAGACACACTTTGTAATGGCAGCACTTTGTGAATAGATACACAAGAAACCTTTCGAAATGGCTGTACTTTGACTGTACTTCATGAAATAGTTGCACTTTGCATATTAACAGACTTTCTGGAATAAATGTACAGTAATAAGCACACAGTGTAAGCACTCTTACACACTTTGAGATACTTCAAATACTTTTAGTTATTCCCTGAATACAATACAAAGGGTTTGTTATGCCAAACACAGCACTTTGTCAAAAACATGAGGTTGCCTTGCTGTATTTACACTTAATGTGCCCTTTTTACCCTTATTATATTCGGTTTGCTTGTTTAATCTCTTTTCATGTCCTCTGTACTTTTCTTGTGCCCGTTTTACTCTAAACATGCCCGTTTTGCTTTAAACATACTCTTTTTGCAATTCTGAGGTAATTTCTGACCCTTTTTGTACTTTTCTGACAATTATTTTATGAAATAACGTAATCTTAAACATTTTGTTTGATCAGTAAACCTTTCATGCCTTTCGCTTGTTTAATAATGTGGTTTGTGCCCTTGTAATACTCCGTTATTTCTGTTTTACAAAATAAACCATTTGGACAAGTTTTTGTTACCTTTGGTGCTTTTCTGGTTCTTTTTCATGCTCTTCGCTCTTAGTTTACCTTCACTGTCATCTCTGCACCTCATGGCTCTGAATATCAGTCTCTGGCATCCCAGTTCTGACACCATGTCACACATCTAGTCAGGATCTGATAGACGAGACTTTGTGGGTTCTGTTCAAGCAGCTTTATTATGTACAAACCCATAAGGATTGAGGCGTAATACTTTAACTTAGGTAAACTTATAAACAAACTCGCTATTACACTCATATATGTTCGCTCGCTGGCTGCACTCTCAAAATGGCACTGAGCATAGTACATGCTCGCTATTTATATATGCATGTTCAGTCCTGACGTGCTTCTTAAACACACAGCACACACACTCTATTCTACAGTAGCGTTAAGCAAGAAGGGCAAGAAATCTCTGCCAGTTTTTTTGGCTGTTCAGCCTCCACTGGACGTTTCTCTAGAAGTGATTGATAGCTCTGTAGGCCATCCATTGTCTACATCTCATTCCTCTGCCTTGATCTCATTGGAGGCTGACACGGATCCTTGATGTCCTTCAAGGATGCATCTGCAGTCCTTACAAATGGGTTGTCCTGTCGTCAGGCAGCCTAGCTGCAGTTCTTCGGGTATAAAGGTATCAGCCGATGCCATTTTCCTCAGTCTTTCAGAACCAGAGATTACTACTACGAAGACTTCTAAAAGCTGATGTCAGAAAAAGTGAATAACTGTTTAACTTGTGGGAAACAAATACCTCATAAAGATTTCCACTCTTACTGCTTACCTTGCAGCTTGTCTAGCCTGTGCTTTAAATATCTAAAAGCTAGGACCCGAAAATCACAAGCGAAAGTTTCATCCATGAAAGTGTCTCTGGTTTCACTTTAAAACCGAGTCCGGCCTCATCCAGCTTGGCTGAATCTGCTACTGAAATCCCTCCCGCTCTTGCAGGTTCACAGGATTTATCTGATACTATCCCTTTGGATATTTCTTCCCGCTGCTAGGCCACCTGCATCCATGTCGATTAAGGCCTTTGCCAGGGCTAAAGCAGCAAAATCTACCAAAACTGTGCCTGCTAAGACCCCCTCTCACAGGCCTAGCTCTAGTTCATAAATGCTTAGTCTAGCAGAGGATCTCATTTCTTTGATCCGGGATCCCAACCACATCCAGACAGGGCCTCTCACCCACCTCCAGAGAAGAGGGGTGAATCAGATAATTCAAACCACTCTGATGCAGAAGAGTCCATAAACCTTGCATGCTATGAGGGAACAATTTCAATGGCAGGGCCAGGATTTTTCAGACTGCATCTGCCACAGCATAGGCCTTTAGCCATTCCTCCAGTACTTACTGTTGTGGATGATGCATTTAATGATGCTTGTACTGCTTCGGACACACATTATCATTTGTATAAGGCTCCTTTTGCAGATCCCAAAACTATCTCCCAGGGACCCAAGGCTGTAGCAGCTACTCTGAAAGGGAATCTAGGGCCTTAGCGAGACGGGGTAAAAAAGTTTACATTTCTGCTACTCTTTCAGCTAGGGCCTAGAACTGTCAATTCCACATGATTCAGTATCAGGAATTTATGTTAGACCAGTTAACTAAAAAACTGTCCTCGGATGAACCATTAGACAAAAATCTGTACAGGAAATGGTACATAACATTCAGCAGGTCAGTAATCATTCCTTAAAATGCGGCTATGATGCACTGGAGGCTTCCTTTAGATCAGCCATGACTGGTACAGTGATCAGAAGACATGCATGGTTAAAAGAGCAGTCCTTACCAGACCATGTTAAATCAAAGCTCCTAGATGCTCCCATGGATAAGCTCAATTTGTTTGGCTCCCTGCACAGCAGGTGCTGAAGAAGGTGGAAGAGAAAGCAAAATCTGTCCAGACAGTCAAGGATTTCTTGCAGGTCCAGCCTCCAAGGTTTAGCAGGAATTGGCCTTCCAAGAATTGGTCCTTTCCAGACACCTCCAGAGCTCGAGGCAGGAATAGGCTCAAGAGGCAGAGGTCAATCCAGAGGTGCCTACAGGGGACTTCAGTGGCAGGCTAACAACCAGCGAGGTACAGCCACAGATCCAGCCACCACCACTTCCACAGGACAATCACAGTGACTTGGCTCTGGCACCGCCTACCAGGGAACAACTAGAAGCACCCTTAGGCGGGAAGCTAGCCTTATTTTCAGTAAACTGGCATTACATCACAGGAGACAAATGGATTTTACAGACAATAGTTACAGGTTTCACTTCCATACTCTACCAAGGAAGCCAAACCTACCTCCAAATCAGAAGACAGAAGCTCTACAACAAATAATTCACTTACTAAGGATGAGAGCTATAGAAAGGGTACCATCTATGGAACAAGGGCAAGGATTTTACTCCAGACTTTTCCTGGTGCCAAGAAAAGAAAACCAATGGAGACCTATTCTCGACCTGTCCACTTTAAACACATACCTCATTGTTCCAAAATTCAAAATGCTGACCCTACAGCAACTTCTTCCCATGCTGGGCAAGGAATCTTGGCTGGTGACTCTAGATCTCAAGGAGGCATACCTAAATTGCAGAAGATACCTCAGATTTCTTGCAGGATCAGAGCATTATCAATTCTCAGCATTGCCCTTTGGCTTATCTACTGTGCCCAGAGTATTCACGAAATGCCTGGCATCAGTAATGACAACAAAAACAAATTAACAAAAGACTTGAAAAGGGTCATTCATCTACTACAATCCCTGGGATACACAGTCAATATAAAAAGTCAAGGCTGATACCATCCCAAAGGATAACCTTCTTGGGTGCAGATCTGGACACATCAAAACAAATGGCATTCCTGACAGTAGAAAAACAGGAGCAACTCCCTTTCTACTTCATGGCATTAACAAAGCAGAACCAGCTAACAGCAAGAAAAGTCCTGCAAGCTCCATGGCATCCTGCATAATATTGATTCCACATGCCAGACTACATATGAGAAAGTTACAGTGGTACCTAAGGAATTTATGGTCTCAGCACAAACACAGCCTAGAAACCCAAATTCCAATAATTCCATGCCTCAAGCAAGAATTCCAATGGTGGGCTCAGGCCTGTCAATCAAACAAAGGACTGCCCTCCCACAGCATTCAACCAAGCCAGACCATCAGACCTCGGTTGGGACATGTTGGACAAGTGCATACAAGGCTTATGGACTCAAGACCAGCTGCACCTACACATAAATCAAAAGGAAATGCTGGCAGTAAAACTGGCAATTCAGACATTCAGACCATTTCTTCGACAGGGTCAACTGTTGATAAGAACGGACAACACCACAGTTATGTGGTACATCAACAAACAGGGAGGCACACATTCATACCCTCTATGCCGGATGGCAATGGACCTCTGAAATGTGGCCCTGAGCTTCAACATTCAGTTACAAGCAATTTTTGTGCCAGGAAAAGAAAATATACTAGCAGACATCCTAAGCAGAACTGCCACGAATGCCCACGAATGGATGCTGCATCCGGACATCTTCAAAACCATTACAGGAAAATGGGGACTACCAGAAATAGACTTATTCCCCACAATCACCAACTGAAAAATTCTGCAGGAAAGTGGACTCCTATCTTTCAGTTGGAAAAACCTGACAGCATATGCATTCCCACCTCTTCCTTTGATGCACAAGGTGC
Organism: Protopterus annectens; assembly: GCF_019279795.1. NCBI lineage: Eukaryota > Metazoa > Chordata > Ceratodontiformes > Protopteridae > Protopterus > Protopterus annectens. Next base: position 65,278,063 of record NC_056748.1, on the reverse strand, counting down.
TATTGAAGATCAAAGAGGACCGTCCAAGGATCATCCTGATAGCTCCAGACTGGCCAAGGCAACATTGGTACCCATTACTGAGGAGTATGTCTCGGGAACAAATATGGCCTCTGCCCCTAGTTCCCTTACTGTTAACACAGAACAACTTCAAAACCCTGCATCCAAACCTGAAAACACTGCAGCTGGCTGCCTGGAACATTGCATAAGACCAAATAACCCAGATTTATCTCAAAGGGTTAAAGGCATTATCTTGGAGGCTCGCAGACCCTCAACAAGAAAAAATTATTCAGTAAAATGGAAAAGATATCTCATTTGGAGTACTGCAAAAGGAGAAAATGTGTCACTTGTAAACATAGCTAACATCCTGGAATACTTGGCAGAGCTCTTCCACAATGGCCTGTCCTATTCTTCCATTAAGATTCATGCATCAGCTATTTCAGCAGAATACAACTTGGATCCTCCAGTCTTCTCACATCCTCTGCTCAGGCAGTTTCTGAGAGGAATTAAAATGTAAAACCACCTAGGAAGCCACCATTGCCAGCATGGGACTTGAACTTTGTGCTAGAAAAGTTGACACTCCCTCCTTTCGAGCCAGCAGCAACAGCAGAATTACAGTACTTATCATGGAAAACTGCTTTCCTGCTTGCAATCACTTCAGCAAGAAGGGTTTCTGAACTACAGGCATTAATGGCAGTACAGCCCTTCCTGATCTTCCATCAAGACAGAGTGTCCATGAGAACTAATCCTACTTTTATGCCAAAGGTGGTCTCCAGGGTATCTTTAAATCAAGCTATCCACCTGCCTACATTCTTCCCCAACCCACAGAACAGGGAGAAAGACTGTTGCATACCTTGGATGTACATAGACAATTACGTTACTACCTGGACAGGACCAAGAGCAATAGAAAAACTGACCAGCTACTGGTAGCATATGCAACAGGAATGGAAGGAAAAGCAATTTCAAAACAGACAATCTCTAAGTGGATAGGAAATTGCATTAGATTTTGTTACTCCTACCATGGGAAGAAAACTCCAGAAAACATCAGGCCTCACTCTACAAGGGCTACAGCCACTACCACAGCTTTTGGCTACCAAAGACATTTTAGAGGCTGCTACTTGCATACATTTGCCAAGCATTATAATTTACCCTTATACTCCAGATCCCGAGCAGGTTTTGCCACTGCTGTTTTGCAAGGGATCTTAACTACACCATAATCTTATTACTCCTCCTCCCCAGTTTGGCTATGGTATTCTACCCATTGGACTGCAGATGCATCCTTGAAGGACATAGTACAGTTTTGTACCTACCATAAATGTAGATGTCCGATAGGCATGCATCTGCAGTCAGATTACCCACCCTCCTTCCCTCTGTGGTACTCCTAGGGTATTTGCCCATCTTGTAGCTAGCTGGGGAATCTATTATGGTGTATTTGTTTGTATATATGTACATACATGCTTATTTTTTGTTACTGTTTGGAACCATTTGCATTCATCCAAATTTAGCCTTCCTAGAGGGCACCTGGCATCTGGGGCAAGAAACACTGAGGAAAATGGCGTCGGCTGATACCTTTATACCCGAAGAACTGCAGCTAGCGACATCAGCCGAGGCCAGACCCAGACTTAAGGGCTGCCTGACGACAGGACAACCCATTTGTAAGGACTGCAGATGCATGCCTATCGGACATCTACATTTATGGTAGGTACAAAACTGTACTTTTTCGCAAGTCCTCTGAGGCTTTACAGGTGCCTGCTCTGGACATCTGGGGGGGGGACCATGGTTGATCATCTCACTGGGAGAGGGATTCCACAGACTCCAGTCAGGGAACAGATTTCGGGTACTCTTATTGAATCTCGTAAAGGGTCGAAACCTCCAGTGTTTGCTAGGGATGATGTCCCTATCAAGAAAATTCAGGAGGCTAAGCATACTTTTCTGCACCCTAAGGATCCTCAAAGGGAATGACAGAAGTTTACTCAGGGTCTGAAGCATCCCCAAGGGGTTTCTATGCTGACTCCCCTTTAGACTTCTACTCCTTCCAAATGTACTAAGGAACTGGATGCTTCAGATGAGGATTTAGAGTCTGATGATGGGTCCCTGTCCTACTCTTCCTCGATGCCTTCACCTTTGGCTTATGGTTCTGACAAAGAAGAGTCTATGAATACCGAGTCTCCTTTTGAGGAATTCTCTTTTGGAGACACCATGGCTAGAATGATGGAATACTTTAAGTGGGATTCTTCTCAAGAGTCTGATATCCAGAAAAAGTATTATGAGCTGCTCCATTTGGAGACACCATAGCTGATATGATGGAATACTTTAAGTGGGATTCTTCTCAAGAGTCTGATATCCAGAAAATGTTTTATGAGATGCTGCAGGTGGACACTCCTAAACCTTCTGCAGTACCTGCTGTGTTGGCTGCTTAGTTAGACACTTTTAAAACTGCTTTTAAGTCTCCTGATTCCATATAGCTCAACCTCTTAGTGCAAGAAATCTGGACAAAGCTAAAAGTAATGGGGGGACAAAGGCCCAAAAATATGGACAGATTTTAAATATTGATTTTATAAGCTTAGAAAGTTTTTAGAATAAAAGGATTTGTGTTAGCATGCATTTTCTGAAGGCTATGAAGTCTAAAACTCAAATGTATGTCAATATTTAGTAACTTTAATCCTCAATGATTTGCCAGAAAACCACAAATGGTATAAGGAACAGACCAAAAATATGAGGCACAAATCTGGACTTTCTGTGAAAATCTGGACAGTTTAGAGGTATGTCTGATTCTTATCTTCTTGCTCCCAAGAAAACTGGCAGGTTCTATAAGGTTCCTGAGGATTGTCAGTTCTTATTTGTGTCCTTCTGCTGACCCTGCTGTGGTATCAGCCACCTCTGACAAGCCTTCTAAACCTTTGCCGTCTTCCAAGCTTCTGCCTTCACATAAGGATAGTAGGGCAATGGAGGTAATTGGAAAGAAGGTTTTACTCCTTCTACTTTGGCTTTTTGGACCATCAATTACCAGACCCACGTGGCCAGATATGCTCTGGCATTGATTGCCCAGGCTTGTCAGGTTATTTCCAACCTCCCTGATTCTGAAACAAAATGTTCTGCTCTATCTGTTTTGGGTTCTAAATCTTAGAACTTGTCATTCTACCAGTGCTGATGCATCTTCCAAAGCTGCTGCCTTTGGGTCTGTCCTGAGGTTCTATGGCTTCACCTGCAGTCTTTACCTAAGGACAGTAAGGACAAGTTTGCTGGATGCTCTTTTGGATAATAAAAATCTCTTTGGGACTGCTGCCACTGATATGTTTAAGTCTCTACAGGAAAAAGGTAAAGCTTTGCAGGATCTTTATTGTGTCTCCTATCCCTAAGTTCCAGAGGAATTATTCTACTAGGGATGCTCTTGTTTTCAGGCAGCCTCTTCAGGCTACAAAAGGCAGGAAGGGTGGTAGGTGAGCTCACCCTGGTAAGTCAGGCACCTGTGTCTCAGAAGCTTCCTTTATCTGACAAGCCTGTTTCTCTTTGACATCTTACCCCCTACCCCTCGGACAGGTTCAGTTATCTCTTTGGCTCTCTCTCTGTCTTCCAAACTGTCATCTCATCACCTCAGATCCTTGGGTTCTATCTATCATCCGTCAAGGTTACTTCATGGTGTGGAAGTCTCTCCTTCCTTTTTTCAGGGATTGCCCAACCTTCTGTGGAACAACGTCTTCATTTTTCAGAGGTCATTGGGTCCCCTGGTGAACCAGGGAACTATTCAACCTGTCCCTCCTTCACATGTAGGAAATGGATTTTAGTCTAGATTGTTCCTGGTCCCTCGAAAGGAAGGCACTTGGAGACCTATTCTGGATCTCTCCTTTCTCAATAACTTCTCAATGTTCCTTCTTTTCAGATGCTTACTCTTCATACCATTTCCTCTTGTACTACCCCATTAGATCTGAAGGATGCTTACCTCATATTCCTATTCACCCTCTTTTCAGGAAGTTTTTTATGTTTGTCTGTTTCTTCCTCTGATTTTCAGTTCTCTGCTTTTAACTTTGGCCTCTCTACTACCCCAAGGGTATTCACATAATGCGTAGCTCCTGTGATTGCCTTTTACAGGCTCCCAGGCATTCAGGTTTTTCCTTATCTAGACAACCTGTTGCTTCAAATGCCTTCTCCCAGTTGCCTGTTACAGGATCTGGCGTTTACCATATCTCTCCTCAAAAGTCTGGAGTTCACTATCAACTTTCAAAAGTCTGTCCTGACTCCCTGTCAGGATCATGTTTATCCGGGTTGCAACATTCAGACAGTGCCAGTCCTGGCCTCTCTTCCACTTTCAAAGGTCTGTCCTGACTCCTGTTGGGATCATGTTTATCCGGGTTGCAAGATTCAGACAGTGCCAGTGCTGGCCTCTGTTCTGTCCTTGACAGCTTTCCTTCATTCTCTTCTTCCTCTCCCTGCTATTCCAGCTGGAGAGTTTCTTTGAGCCCTGGGATTCTATTCCAATGCTCGCTGTTACCAGACTGCACATGCATATGGTTCAATGGTACCTCAAGTCAGTTTGGCTTCAGCAGTACCACCCTCTGAATTTCAGTGTGCCTGTCCTTTGTCTAAAGCAGAAATTTGAGTGGTGCATTCAGCAACTTTCCTCAAACCAGCCCTGCCCTATCAGCCTTGGTGCCTTCTCAAGAACTGTTCACTGATGCTTCAGACATGGAGTGGAGGGCTTCCTGTGGTCATCTGAAAGTTCAAGGGCTTTGGCCCCCTATCAGAAGTCAGACCATTTCAACATCAAAGGATGAGAGCTCTGATTCTACCTCTTCAGGCTTTTCAACCCATGCTGTCAACAGGCCATCTGAAGGTTTACACAGACAACACCACAGTGATGTTTTATGTCAACAAGCAGGGAGGGTCACAGAGTCTTACCTTCTCTACAGGTTGGGTCTTCAGGCCTGAGATCTGGTTCACAGTTATCAGTTAACTCTTCAGGCAATGTATATTCCTTCAGAGCACAATCTAGTGACAGACACCTTGAGCAGGTCCAAAACACAGCCACATGTATGGATGCTTCATGGGTTTCTGGACATAGTCCATTGGAGGGGTATTCCTCAGGTAAATCTTTTTGCCTCCCATCTGAACAGGCAGCTCCCTCTTTTCTTTTCCAGAGGGCCATGCCGTTTTGTGTGAAAGACAGATACCCTTTCTTTTCCTTGGAAGGGGATGTTTCTGTATCCCTTCTTCCCCTTCCCCTACTTCCAAATGTCCTTCAGATTCAACTGGAATCCCCAAAAATATTGTTAGTGACTCCTTTTTGGCCAAAACAGCATTGGTTTCTCCTCTTAATGCATCTGGCCAGGGGCAATCATCTCAAATTATCTCTCTGGTTGGACCTCCTCACATACAACAAGGAGTCATTCAGCCATCCTCACTTGTCCACTCTTCAACTGACAATGTGGGTGATAGGGTTTTGATCCCTTTTAGGCACTTCTTTTCTGAGGACATGCTCAGGGTTTTACAGGAGGCAAACAAACCTACCAACCAGAAAGTCTTGCATGTCCCAGTGGAAGAGATTTTCTGCCTGGTGCCATGCTCATAACCAGGATACTTTTTCAGTGGGGGGGCCTCTGGTTCTCTCCTATTTGTGTGAGTTGCTCCAGTCTGGCTTGGCCTATTCTTCTGTAAAGTCCCATTTGTCAGTTATTTCTTCCTATCCACCCTTGGATCCTCCTCTGTCTTCCTGCTTTGAAGTCGAACGGTTTCTTAAAGGCGTCCTGCATCTTAGGCCCACAAGGAAGCCTAGTCCTCCTCCTTAGGACGTTTATTTTTGTTATGGAAAAACAGACTCAGGTTCCTTTGAACCTGGACATCCAGCTTCTCTGAAACATTTTACCTAGAAGACTTAGTACTTGCTGTTATTTCTGCTGGGAGGGTTTTGGAGCTTCAGGCCCTTGAGGCCATCCCTCCTTTTTGGTTTTTCACAGGGACAGGGTGTCCTTTCATACTAATCCTTCTTTTATGCCGATCAGCAGATCAACTTCCTTCCTTTGTTCCTTCTTCTCAGTCTAGTGAGGGGGATAAAACTAAAGCCACTCATAAATCTTTCCAGCTTTTTGTTTATTTTCATCCCAGGACATTGGTTTGGCGGTTTCTTAGCAAGCCATCTCCTTCTTGATATTTAAGGCCATTTCTTTTGTTATTTTTTCATGACAAATGTCTGTCTACTTCCATTACAACTTACCCCACAAGGGCTGTTGCCTCTTCTGGTGCTTTCTTCAAGGGTTTGCACACCCGTTCCATCCTGGAAGGTGCTACTTGATCTTCAGTCCATACCTTTACTAAGCATTCTAAACTGGATATGGTTTCTAGGCCAGAGCAGGTTTTGCTTGAGCCATTCTGCATGAGTTTGTTGAGGGTTCTTCCCAGCCTTCCACCTCCCAGTCCTTTTCTTGAGCTTTTGCACTCTCCCTGCTGTGAAGAATACTGCAACAGTGATATAGAAGAGCACAGTACAGTTATATAAAATCTTACTGTTAACAGTAGATGTCCCTGTCTTCACTGTTGCAGTATCTGTTTCCTCCCTCCAACCCCCTTTCTTTCTTTCTTTTGGATTTTGTTTTGGTTTTCCTTCTGGCTGAGGGTCTCCTTTTTACATTTGCATTTACCCTTCTGGATGTGCTTAGTCTTTTTTGTCCTACAGAGACTGTTCTCTTTTGGGGCAATTCAGTTCTAGGTAACTGCGCCCATGTGTCACCTTTATGCCCTGCATCCTGTATGGGAAGCATATGTGTGATGTACAGTGCATATAGGATCTAAAGGCTTTAGTATACTGGCCGGACATTGGGCTGTCCTTAGCAGGAGATCCTTACTGTGAAGAATAGTGCAACAGTGAGGAGAAGGGCCTCTACTGTTATGGTAAGATATTACACAGCTGTAGTTTCTTGTTTAATAGGATCACCTTTCTATTGAATGTAACCATAGAAACCATATTAAATCCGGCTGTCCACTGTCTTTCTTTTTACCTCATTGTTGTGGTTTTGCAGAATGGAAGAAAAGGTAGGATGGTTGCCAAACAGTGACTTTCTAAATGGTTGTCTGGTTGTGTTGTGGAAGCTGCAACATGTAAGGTAAGACATTACAAAGCACAAGGGTCATTCTGCCTGGCTCATTGTAGCTCTCTTCTTAAATTTTTCCCACAGTGCCTTAGAGGACAATGTACACTACTGCATGCTAGCCTTTACAAGGTGCTATATAATAGATATCTACATAGTTTAGTAATCCTTACTCAAGGAGGTCTGTCCTGCTTGGTTGATGGTCCTAACGATCCTTCAGCCACAGTGTTTGATGTCTGATACAGAAATTGTGTGTATGCACTATAACTCTTGAGTCTGGGATCTGGGAAAAGCTGGTATAGCTGCAGAAGACATCCGTATCATCTTTTCTCCCAATTGCCTTGAGTCCGTTACACAAAGTTTAGAATTATCTTACAGAGTTTTGGCTTCAAGGTGTTTTTTTTTCATTAAATCAAAGGCAAAGAAATGAAGTCATTTTAGAGAGTTATTTGGGGTTATTAATTAGTACAGGCCTGTGGTGGGCCGAATAGCCTGGGAAAACGTGCTTGGTTGAACAAAACCTGGTGATGAGGTGCAAGTGCTGACATGCTTTTTTTCAGAGTATCTCATAGACGCATCATTTTCTGTTTTGGATTGCCATTATTTCAGAACTGGAGAAGTGGGGTGGTCATCTGCTGAGTGGTGCTATCTACTTCTGTGTCATGTTTCTTCTTTTAGGTCATAATTTATGCAAGAGTTAAAGAAATGGGTCACACATGTGTGATCTCTCCAGACACAACAGCTTGCTGCAGAGGAGTTTGTGTTGATGGCCGACTTTTAACTGTACACGTGATGGGCTGGGATAACTGCACTGAATGTTTGCATGTACTTCTGCTTCCCGATCCGCATTCTTAGCCTTCCACCACCTGGTACTTTTACCATATTGTGATCTGTTTCCTAAGGTGTGTTTGCAATGCAGCTTTTACTGATAATGAATGTTTAAGAGACACTTTGTCAATTTATTTTGCATAGATGTAACAACAAAATGTAATATTCCGTATAAATGAAAAACAACTTTATTTTGCATAGATGTAACAACAATATGTTATATTTAGTATAAATGAAAAACAAGAATATGTAATGATTTGTTTGTGGTGCTCAGTCATTGATATCCTTTTTTCTTTTAGGAATAGCAACCCCTTCAGCAGATGTAATTTATAACATACTGGGTACCTTAATCAAAGAAAGAAAAATCTACCATACTGGGGAAGGGTATTTTATCGTAACGCCCCAGACTTATTTTATCACAAGCAATGAAGACCACTGCAAGAGAGCTGTTTCTGATGAGGAACAGCCTTTACCAGCCCGAGTTACTTACCTTGTAAGCATGGAAAACAGCTTAGAACCAACAAAAGAGAATGGATCTGTTGTATCACATTGTAAATCTTGTCACTGCTTTGTGGACCACGCCCCGCAAAAGACACATTTTCAGCATTCTGTCAGTGAGCAGAGTGCAAAAGGTCAAAAATGCGCTAAGGAATGTAAACCGTCCATTCAGCACCAGGCTATCTCTACCACAGCTGAGCACCCCGCTGTCTGTGATGTGCCCAAAGTAAATTCTCTGACAAAAGAGAAAAGCAACAGAAAGTTTGGGCTAAGTCTTTTCTGGCGCACCACAACTAAGAAGGAAAAGCCAAAGAAAGAGTACAGTACCTTTTCAGCCCAGTTTCCTCCTGAGGAGTGGCCTGTCCGAGATGAAGAGAACTTGGATAATATTCCTCGGAATGTCGAACATGAGATAATTAAAAGAATCAATCCTGAACTGACTGTAAACAACCTGATGAAGCATACACTGATCATGAGAAAACTAGAGGAACATAAAAGTGTCATTAGCAAAGGAACCTCCACAGAAATGCTGGTCTTAAAACAAAGACTTTCAAAAGGATGCACCAGAAAGCACCACAGTAAAGGTGCCAAGCATCGGAAGAAAGGGCACGCTGATAAAGAGAAAATGGGAACTAAAAGTAAGAAGCCTGTGCAGCTGAATGAACTTAAGCAAGTCAGTGAGAAATCAACAAAACATTCACAGCATGTGCTGAGGATGGAAAAGACGGAAATAAATAATAATTGTGGAACTGTATGCCAAAAAGAAAATGATTTACAAAGTTTGAGAACAGAATCCCAAAATGTTCACAGAAGACAAATTGACAATCCCTTCCAGACAGTCAGATCAGGAGCTTGTACAAAGGGTCACCGCAGTCTAAAACGTGGAGAACCAAAGATCTCCAGAACGGTGGAGGAAAGAGGAAGCCTTCAAAGGTCAAGATCTTTGGATTCCTCAAGAATTCATACTTTTGACAGTGGCAGTAAGGTAATGGCTGATGAAAGGCATTGTGGGAAAGTCAAGACAGACAACTGTCCCTGTCCTAACAGCAGCCTGCAAATGAGGTTAGGTAAAGACATCTCCAAAGAGTATAATATAAATTTTCCAGAAAGCAATACTTTAGGTGTACAGAGTAAACACAAACGTCTGTGGAAAAATAGTCTTCCAGGTACAGTAGGATGTGAAAATAAGCAGATGACCAGCCTTACTGCTACAACAGACTTTTTAAGTCAGAGGGGTGTTTTCTTACATAACGAGCAGAACATTCTTGATAATGTGTCAGACCAGACAGTGCAGGCAGTAGTCCCACAGGGTACGTCTCAGAGCAATGAAGACCAAGCGTCAAACCAGTGCAAGAACATAGCTTCTTCTGTGCACACTAGTAAAAATGACACTACAAATCACTACAGAACAGAAGGACCAGTTATCACACAGAACACCAGTTTGGAACATGGTACAGAGATGAAAACCGTTACCAAATGGGCTGAAGGAAGTCAAGTAGACAGTGAAGGTTTTTCTGATGACGATGATCAAACTTTGTATCAGAATGCAGCTGATTTTGATGATGGCTGCAGTTCTTTGTATCTTCAGGATGAGTGTGAGGATTTGGAGAATGCAAATTTGTGTCATTCCCTTGATAATCAGTTTCACAGTCATTTCAAAGGCAGCAGCGAATGGAATAACACTACTGCAGAAAGTGTTTCTGAAACTTCTCAGAAAAGTTGGACAGGCAGAAACGGTCAGACAGAAGATGTCTCATGCAGTTTGGACTCTTCCTGTGTTGCTAAAAGGAATCTTACATCTAATAATCAACAGTCGTCCTCCAGTGAAAACTGCGAGGATAGGCTGGAAAGCAAGACATCCATCAGATCGGGATTCCGTTTTGTTTACGAACAGCGTGAGAGGGCAGCAGAGGCATTCAGAAATATGGATGTTTCAGATGTCGTTGATGGGAGTATTTTTGATTACTGCCATATGAGTGAAGCAGACTCTGATGCTGAAACTTTGCAGAAGTCTGCTGAGGAAGGGGTTGAAAAATCTGTGCACTGGAGTGACGATCCTCAGGCAGATGAGATCAGGAAAACATTAGAGCAAAAGTTTGAACTTCTAAGTGCTGCACATAATTCAATTTTGAATCAGAGTGTTCAGCTGGGAACAATTCATATAGAAATGACTGAAAACCATAGCATTACAGGAGACAGTGGGATTGATTCACCAAGGTGAGAACGTGTCACATTTTTTACTGTTTTTTAGCAAGTGCATGTGTTGTGGTAGCTGTTTTACTATAACTTTGAAATTCTGCAGTATACACGTACAGCATACATCCATGGTATCTCCTTGTTCTGTGACACCTGTATATATGGCAGGAAATGCACACATGTGCCTTTATATTTTTAAAAAATGTGCAAACATACTTACAACTGGACTGGCATACCGAAGGATATGTGGTAATTATTTATGTATGCATTTCAGTTAATGGCAGCACATCTGCACCTACCACTTAATGTTAAGTTAGAAAGGTTTATCTTAAGTAGCAAAACATGTAAACCTTGTCATGTATTTGGAGATTTACTAATTTACTTCTCTGTGGGGAAAGAGACTTGGAACGAACTTTGCTGCCCTCTGTTTAAAGAAAGAGCCACATTAGCAGTTGTATTAAAGACAGCAGCTTAACTTTCTAGTGGTATAAGAAAGTTTTTCCTCATGCAAATTGCAACACCTGGTGAAGAATGAAAAATTAAATACTAGAAGTACTCAATGGAGATGCTTTACCTTACACATACACTCAATAGTACAGCAGTAACATTACTTTGGAGGCGCTGGACACTTTTGGGTTGGTAAGAGGATTTTTGTCTATAGGATGTATCATTGAGTAAGAGATTCTTAGCTAACATGAAGGTTTCTGGGTCATTCACAGAGAACAAGAAAGGGAGATACTAAAATAATAATAATAATTTCAACTATGATGCCCTACTCCAAGTAGAGCATTTATTTCCAAACACTTCTAAAATAGCCAGATATTATGTTCAAGGTACTGTCCCATATTGCAGATCTCTGGATAGTTTTATCTTTAGAGAGATGCAGTAAAAAAAGAATGACATAGTATGTAGTGTAAAGCAGTTAGCTGTAATTTTATCAAGTATGTGCTTCGAACACACATTTTTAAAAAAACACATTTCAGATCAGCATCAGTTTTGCTAATTAAAATGTGTCATTGAAAGTGCACACTCTACATTTGAATAACAGTATGCTTCTAAAAACAGTTCTATAGCAGATCCACCCAATGGAATATCCCATTTTGTTTCATACCCAATGAAAAAAATCTCAGCATCCACACTGCTGAGAACCAGACCTTGCGTGGTCCATGCCACTGTGCCCTGTGTCTCTTTTAACTGGTGCAGTTACTGCCACAGTGTGAAGTTCTTGCTTGCTGTTCACATTGTTTTACCCTTGTGGTAATTACAAGGAAGTGCCATAGCCTGATGTTTCCAGAACATTCTAGGCATAGGAGTACTAACACTATGTAGTACTTATGTGATCATCCATCACTGAAGCAACACCATCACTTCTGGCTTTGCTTGTTCTATCCTGGACATTTAGACAATGGCCCTAGTCATTAGAATGAATTATCAGTTCCACACCCAGCCTGCAGGTGACGTTCAAGGGCTTGGCTTTCTTCCCACTCAAAAACTTGCAGAAGTGAACTAGAAGATGGAAAAAAGAAAGAATGGTGTTTGGAAGAGCATTTAGTGGCACACTGGTTAAGGCACAGATAGGTATAGGATAAGGAACTGGGTGTTTGATCTTATGGATGTGTGGCGTAGTTGCTCTCTGAAGTGTTTTGTTCACTAGTGGCCTCTGTCCTTTTGTCTGCAGATTCTTTTTGTAGTGAGAGACTGTCCATATCTGGATCTATGATGTTACCACTATTTGTTCAGAGAGAGAATTAGAGCGTATTCTGCAAAGCCCCAGCCACGTGTGTGAGTCCTGTATTGAAGTCATAAGCCTCACTGCTTCCCTGCTTCACCCATGAAATGTAGCTTGTGTCGATCAAGTACTCAGGTGTGTTCTCCTTCATGGCAGATCTGGGAACTCTGTCCCCACCCCATTTTGTCTGTATGCCAAGCGTTAAGACTTTTCAGCTACTGTAATTAATTACTCCTTTGCTCATTTTTTTTATCTCCTCGGACCTCATTTGTACTGGCCTGGCTTCTAGTGCCCAGCATCCACACCTGGTCTACCAGCATCCTGCTAGTTACCCCCCTGCCCTGCTCCAGTGTTGTTGGGGCTGGTCATAGATCTTAAGGGCATCCTGGAAACCCAGCCATCTGTACTTCTGTCCAGTGTTATTTTCATTTATCTTACTTTATATGCCCTATCCACTCCCCCACTCTCTCTTTGGACCATGCCTGCCTTTATGATTGGTAACCAACAAGCCCCTTCTCCCTGGGATTGGCATGCCCTTCCCTCCATGATGCTCCATCAGTCACCTAATCAAACCCCAATGGGCTGGGCCGTAATTAGGGCTTTATTCTTCTACACCACAAGAGCAGCTCTGAAGATACCTTACTTGGGGTAGTTTCTGCCAGGCTTTGCACAGGTGTGCCCACTAATGTAGGCCTCACTAACTTCTGATCACCAGAAAAAGACCTTGTAGCAGAGCTGTCAGCTGTTCCTCAGCTTTTACTCCACTCCAGCATGGTGACAGCATCACCTCCTGCAGTACATATGACACCAGGTCCTCCTGCAGTACATATGACAAGAGCACCCCCTACAGTGCATATGACATCAGCACCTCCTGCAGTGCATATGACACCAGCACCTCCCACAGTACATATGACACCAGCACCTCCCACTGTACATATGACACCAGCACCTCCCACAGTAAATATGACCCCAGCACCTCCTGCAGTACATATAACACCAGCATGTCCGCAGTGCATATGACACCAGCACCTAATGCAGTAAATATGACACCAGCACTTGTGTCATGACACCAGCACCTCACACAGTTAATATGACACCAGCACTTCCTGCAGTGCATATGACACCAGCACCTCCCACAGTACATATGACACCAGCACCTCCTGCAGTGCATATGACACCAGCACCTCCCACAGTGCATATGACACCAGCACCTCCTGCAGTGCATATGACACCAGCACCTCCTGCAGTACATATGACACCAGCACTTCCCACAGTATATATGACCCCAGCACCTCCTGCAGTGCATATGACACCAACACTTCCTGCAGTAAATATGACACCAACACTTCCTGCAGTAAATATGACACCAGCACTTCCTGCAGTGCATATGACACCAGCACCTCCCACAGTACATATGACACCAGCACCTCCCACAGTACATATGACACCAGCACCTCCTGCAGTACATATGACACCAGCACCTCCCACAGTACATATGACACCAGCACTTCCCACAGTATATATGACCCCAGCACCTCCTGCAGTGCATATGACACCAACACTTCCTGCAGTAAATATGACCCCAGCACCTCCTGCAGTGCATATGACACCAACACTTCCTGCAGTGCATATGACACCAGCACTTCCCACAGTATATATGACCCCAGCACCTCCTGCAGTACATATGACACCAACACTTCCTGCAGTAAATATGACACCAGCACCTCCTGCAGTGCATATGACACCAGCACTTCCCACAGTATATATGACCCCAGCACCTCCTGCAGTGCATATGACACCAGCACTTCCCACAGTATATATGACCCCAGCACCTCCCACAGTACATATGACACCAGCACCTCCTGCAGTACATATGACACCAGCACTTCCCACAGTATATATGACCCCAGCACCTCCTGCAGTGCATATGACACCAACACTTCCTGCAGTAAATATGACACCAGCACTTCCCACAGTATATATGACCCCAGCACCTCCTGCAGTGCATATGACACCAGCACCTCCTGCAGTACATATGACACCAGCACTTCCCACAGTATATATGACCCCAGCACCTCCTGCAGTGCATATGACACCAACACTTCCTGCAGTAAATATGACACCAACACTTCCTGCAGTAAATATGACACCAGCACTTCCTGCAGTGCATATGACACCAGCACCTCCCACAGTACATATGACACCAGCACCTCCCACAGTACATATGACACCAGCACCTCCTGCAGTACATATGACACCAGCACCTCCCACAGTACATATGACACCAGCACTTCCCACAGTATATATGACCCCAGCACCTCCTGCAGTGCATATGACACCAACACTTCCTGCAGTAAATATGACCCCAGCACCTCCTGCAGTGCATATGACACCAACACTTCCTGCAGTGCATATGACACCAGCACTTCCCACAGTATATATGACCCCAGCACCTCCTGCAGTACATATGACACCAGCACTTCCCACAGTATATATGACCCCAGCACCTCCTGCAGTACATATGACACCAGCACTTCCCACAGTATATATGACCCCAGCACCTCCTGCAGTACATATGACACCAGCACTTCCCACAGTATATATGACCCCAGCACCTCCTGCAGTACATATGACACCAGCACTTCCCACAGTATATATGACCCCAGCACCTCCTGCAGTGCATATGACACCAGCACTTCCTGCAGTAAATATGACACCAGCACTTCCCACAGTATATATGACCCCAGCACCTCCTGCAGTGCATATGACACCAACACTTCCTGCAGTAAATATGACACCAGCACTTCCCACAGTATATATGACCCCAGCACCTCCTGCAGTGCATATGACACCAGCACTTCCTGCAGTAAATATGACCCCAGCACCTCCTGCAGTGCATATGACACCAACACCTCCTGCAGTGCATATGACACCAGCACTTCCTGCAGTAAATATGACACCAGCACTTCCCACAGTATATATGACCCCAGCACCTCCTGCAGTGCATATGACACCAACACTTCCTGCAGTAAATATGACACCAGCACTTCCCACAGTATATATGACCCCAGCACCTCCTGCAGTGCATATGACACCAGCACTTCCTGCAGTAAATATGACCCCAGCACCTCCTGCAGTGCATATGACACCAACACCTCCTGCAGTAAATATGACACCAGCACTTCCTGCAGTGCATATGACACCAGCACCTCCCACAGTACATATGACACCAGCACTTCCCACAGTATATATGACCCCAGCACCTCCTGCAGTGCATATGACACCAACACTTCCTGCAGTAAATATGACACCAGCACTTCCTGCAGTAAATATGACCCCAGCACCTCCTGCAGTGCATATGACACCAGCACCTCCTGCAGTACATATGACACCAGCACTTCCCACAGTATATATGACACCAGCACCTCCCACTGTACATATGACACCAGCACCTCCCACAGTAAATATGACCCCAGCACCTCCTGCAGTACATATAACACCAGCACTTCCTGCAGTAAATATGACCCCAGCACCTCCTGCAGTGCATATGACACCAACACCTCCTGCAGTAAATATGACACCAGCACTTCCTGCAGTGCATATGACACCAGCACCTCCCACAGTACATATGACACCAGCACTTCCCACAGTATATATGACCCCAGCACCTCCTGCAGTGCATATGACACCAACACTTCCTGCAGTAAATATGACACCAGCACTTCCCACAGTATATATGACCCCAGCACCTCCTGCAGTGCATATGACACCAGCACTTCCCACAGTATATATGACCCCAGCACCTCCTGCAGTGCATATGACACCAACACCTCCTGCAGTGCATATGACACCAGCACTTCCCACAGTATATATGACCCCAGCACCTCCTGCAGTGCATATGACACCAGCACCTCCCACAGTACATATGACACCAGCACTTCCCACAGTATATATGACCCCAGCACCTCCTGCAGTGCATAGTGATGGTTGCATAGACATGGTAAACATGCTAAACATAGGAGACTTTTTCATTCTACATTCAGAGTTTACTTTCATTATTAAAACAGTGGTTCTGTTGTTAGAACCCCCCTCATCCGTTAACACTTCAGTAATGGTTGTTTGGAATGATTAACACCCTTGACTCGCAAATAACATAGCAGCCTATGCAGAACTATTCACAGAAGCTCTATACAACAGCGTCAGTGACTGCACAGAGGCTGCTATGCCTTCCCAAAGTAAGGCCAAAACTAACTCAAAAAACAAGCCATCCTTGGTGGAAACAGACCACCCTTTGTGGAATCCAAAATGAAACAGGTTGTACAAAAAAGAGAAAAAAAATTAGAGCTAAAATTAGGAATGTAACACCAGAAAGATAACAACTCTGTCATCAAACTGAATAGGCAACTAAGAGGACTAATTAAGGCAAATAAACCTAATTTTAAGGTAAGGATAGCATTCCAGGCCAAGGACAACCATAAGCCCCTCTTTAGCTATGTCCAAAACCTCAAAGGTGGTCTACAACAGTGTGTCAAACTGTTGGTAAATGGAGCTATGTTGACATATCCAGGAGATATAGCAAATCATGTGACTGACAAATTCAGTTCCAGCTTCAACCTCCACCCCCATCCACCCCACCCACCCCCAGGAAATACCATGTAAAATAATCCTTCCAGCTATCAGTAGGGAGCAGGTCTTAGATACTCTCTTTCTCACTTCTTCTATAAGGCCAAGACTACAGCTTTGTTGGGCCATGATAATATTCCAGGATATCTCCTAAATAGCCTGAAATATAACCTAGACTTACTAGTCTCATATGCAAAAACATGGAAAGAATTGTCATAGAAATGATTAATACTTACAAAGGAAACCTTCCCAGTTTGGTTTTGTCAAAGGCAGGGCACGCCTAGTGAACATGATGGATTTCTTAGAGAAGATCAGTAAGGCATGGATGAGGCTGAAACAGTGTATCCTGCCTACTTTAATCTAGCTAAAGCATTTGATATAATACCCCACTCTGGCATTGTAAACATACTTATGGAATTGAGCATAAACCCCTATGTAACTCACAGGGTAGTCAGCAGGCTCACATACAAGACCCAGAAAGTTAGGAATTGGACAGACCACCTCCACAAAGAGACGAGTCTCTAGTGAAGTCCCCTAGGGCTATGAGCTAGGTCTCTTTCTGTTTGGCATCTATTTTCCTGAAGTCCACGTTATTGTCAAAGGCCTCTGGCTTACCACTTTTGCAGGTGATTGCAAGCTAGGAGGAATTATAGATGCCCCTCCCCCATGCAATTAACTGGTGCCAAAGCCACAGTTTAAAACTCAATGCTAAGCAATGTATAATAGTACATTTTGCGGAGTCGGCTACATAGGGAAACTACCTCATTGATAAAGCACCCCTAAAAGTAGACACAGTATTCAGGAATTTGGGGACTCATTAGGTAGTAACCTATCGTTTGACCAAGATATGTGTAAGATTGTAATAAAATTACTCTGTCACTCAACTTATAAGTAAAGCCATAGCTTTTAAATCCAGGGAGGTCATCATGCCACTGTACTCCGTCATTATCAGACCCATAACTGAGTTAATGCCCCCTTCCGTATATACAACAAATAAAATAAAGAACCAGCTAACGTAGCACTATATAAAATGCTTAGTTAATTTCACAAACGTAAAAACAATAAAAATATATAACAGATGAGCGCTTTCACACCAAAGGAGCTTCATCAGATCTATAGTCTTGTGCAAACATACCCTAACATTGTGATTGTGTGATATTGTGAGGTTTCAGTATTTTAGAAGTGATGTTATGAACGTAATGTTATAAACATTTGGCGTTCTAATATAGACCCTATTTAGGTAACATGGTAGCCACAGGACTTGTACCAGCGGAGACTTCAGGGTCACCGGCACAAGGCTGTTACCTGTCCAGTCTGCTCAGCAGCACTGGTTGCATACACTCAGCAGTCTGTGAATGCTGGATAAGAGGTCTCCAGGCTCAGATAATGCTCAGAAGACATGACTGAGTAATGATGAATGATGGACTGTAACGTTCTAATGCATCAGATTCTAGTGATCTGATGAGTGATCAGACACAAGGCCGACTATTGCTCCAGAAGGTAGCTTGTGTGGTGGAGAGAAGGTTTCTGGTGGAATCTGGTCAACCTGATGTTCATAATAAGCTTTAAATACCCTCAGGTAGATTTCCATCCATCCTAAACATTGGACATCCCCATAAGAGTACTGGTCTCTTCCCTATAACAAGAACGTTAGTATGATGCTTTGTAAAAAGGCAGTAGCAGATTACACACTCTTCAGTTCTTTTTTGCTGCAGAAGTAATGTCTCTGTCAGTTGTATGTAGGCATCTTCAAAGAATAGTGTGACAAATAACCAGTTTTAGAACAGTTTTCTACTTTTTTTTTGTGAAAAATTGTTGATATTTAATTTTGCTGTAAATTTAGTAGTTTTTCTGAGGTCAGTCACATCTCCAGAAAAGATCATTTAAGTATGCCTGCTGGAAACAATTTCCCCTGAGTGGCTGTCGGCTTCTTTGTTTGTTTTGCATAGAGTAAATACACTGTGATTAATCCTGCAAGCACTGTGCTTTCTTTAATAAGAAAACATTTCTCTGTAGGCCATGACATCTTTTCTACGCTAACACTGTTCTAAGGAGTATCTCCCTTTCATTTCCTCAGCAGAAGAACCTCCTACCAGTAGTACAGGTAAGGAATACAGGGACAGGTGCCACTGAAGAGATTGAAAGATTCCCTTAGCAGAGCATACACGGCTACTGCAATCATGCCAGACTTGCAAGGGCCTGAAAGCTGCAACTTTGGTGAGGCACAGCATTGTCCATCCCTTAGTCTTGTTGCTTCTTTTTACTTCATCCACTCTTCTTGTGGCCCTTTACAAGTTAACAGCATGGCAGTGGACTTGCAGTGTGGGCAGGCCCCACTAATGTTAAAGACAACATCACAGCCAGATGCCAGTCCCCACGCATTCACTGATATGATGGCAGAATGGTTCCTACCATAAGTGAATGCTCTTCTGTTGTGGATATTGCAGTCTTACTTGTTCTAGACTTAGAAATTTCTGTAAAAGTCCTAATGGTTATGTCAGTACCCTTTGGAACAGTCAGCATTCTCAGGAATAACCACCCACACACAACTACAAAATCTTTGCTGATGAGTTTTTAGCAGCATGACAAAGGGTGTATGTGCTACTTCCCCTTCCTGAAGAGCCATCTGTTGGTGTTTGCCCATGTCACTGCTTTCTTGACCGAGTTGGCTTCACTATGAGCTACCAGTGTCGCCAGGTCAGTCATCTTCCTGCCACAGGTTCTGTTATCTATCTGTTTATTAAGTCACTTAGTTACTTGCACTGAGTTTTAAACTGTGGTTTTATATATCTATATATATATATATATATATATATATATATATATATATATATATATATATATATATATATATATATATATCATATGACTGAAACTCATTACAGCTCATTTGGCTGACAAAAAGTATTCAAGGCAAAACCTGGGATTTGCCCCTCCCCATTGTTGTGCGACTGTGGAGTTGTTATATAAGCCAAATGAGCTGTCGATGAAATGAGTTTCAGTCATATGAGCTGTCGATCTTATGACCTAGATCCATATATATATATATATATATATAGAGAGAGAGAGAGAGAGAGAGAATATAACATTGAAACACAGGCTGTATTTCCCATTCAATGTAAAGTAAAAAAGTGTAATATACTGCACACACAAAATCCACACACAGCCTCCCCCCAAAAATAACACTTTTTGCCTAAATCAGCTTTCTAGAAATCTTTCATTCTTTCCCCTGCTTCCTGTTTCCTCCCCCTTCATGCTCTCATCTTCTTTGTCCATGCCCCATGGCACCTGCTGTCAGGTTTCTGTGTTCTGCATTTGTCTCCCTCTTTCATCCTGTCCCAGTTCAGTTTAATGTTAACAATGATTCAGATTACCTTACAGGCCTGTGGTGCATACCTCTCAACCAGGAAACATCAAAAGTCTGGACAAAGGCCCAGGAAAAGTAGGTACAGCTGGCCAAAAACTGGTATGCTGATTAAAATAAAATTTGCTTACATATTTGTGTAACCCCACCCAGTCCAATGGAATTATGTGATACCAACATTCAAACTCAGATTGAAGAACAGAAAAAATAACGCACGCAAAATGCGAGAGGCAGATTTGTAAAAGCTGACTTGCCTAATAACTAACACTTTCTGATAACTAGCAACACTTTTAAACCTCTACTTTAATTAGTTCTGTTCACCTGAAGAAAGGTCGTGCAGGTTTTCTTATATTGCAGCCCGTCTACATATTTATCATCATGTACCATATCAGCTGCCTATGCTACAAACTGCTCGTGTATATTAAACATACTTGCACATGTATATTAAGCATACTTGCACATGTATATTAAGCATACTCTCACGTGCACTTGCTCATCCATGTGGAAAAAGACAAACTCAGTGCCATGTCTTTGTCCAGGTATAGAGTAAGTTGTGGGAAGAAGTGATGTAAGAGTTGGGTGTACTTTTTGATCCAAGAC
Organism: Protopterus annectens; assembly: GCF_019279795.1. Classification (NCBI taxonomy): domain Eukaryota; kingdom Metazoa; phylum Chordata; order Ceratodontiformes; family Protopteridae; genus Protopterus; species Protopterus annectens. The sequence continues at coordinate 65,257,149 of NC_056748.1, read as the reverse complement.
TCAGTTATGGCCACAACATCAAAGTGATGCTGAGACAGAAAACTGCTTACCTGGTTTATTTTGTGGCATAGGCTTTGTGTATATAAGAGGAGGCTGGACAGATTTGGAGGACTTGGGCCATACTCCACATTATATTCTAGTAACAGAATTAGGATAATGGGGTGAATTTGCAAATAGTTTTAAAATCTGTCTTCTTATCCTACTGTCAAGTGACAGAAGGGTGAAATACTATTAAAAAACATTTCAGTCTATACTGTGATTAAAGCCCACTTCACAACCTTTGGTACAGAATACAGATACATAACTGCTGAAGCAAACAAAATCTACATATGACAAAAGAAATTTACAAGGAAGATTTGTAACTGCTTATCAGGGCACTGCACACAAGACTGAAGAGTTCTTATCAATGTACAAGTGAATGCAGAACATGGCAAAAAAGCACTGTACCTATGTACACTCAGTGGCGTAGCTAGAGTTTGTGCCACCCGGGGCTGTCTTTGGGTTTGCTGCCCCTCACCCCTCACAAAAATCATGGTCAAATGGGGCCCCCCCATACACAGCCCTCCTCCCTACAGCCACTCCAGTGTGCCATTACTTGGGTATTTCTCCCCAAGTATCATAAATACTGTAATGTGCATACTGCTTTATGCTTTACTTCTACAGTGATTATTTGGATTTCATTTAAAACTTTTAAAATTTGTAGCACAAACACTAAGAGACATCTGCTTAACAAAGCAATACAGTCTCACAGTGAAAACAGACTTGGCATTAAGAATTCTCTGCCCTTGAAACCCACAGTCAAAGAAAATGCATCTGGCCAGTGGCAGATAAAGTTAACCTTTGGGCTGTTTTCAAATCATAGGCCCCTTGCATACATATTCAGGACTAGGCAAACATACATCTGTTCTTTGATTCACCTTCCTGATTGTATTAAATTATATTCCTTGTATAATACAGTACACACTTGTAA